>NC_134825.1:25061445-25361445 GCF_004210375.1 Tachypleus tridentatus | reverse complement strand
CCTTTGACACAGCAGGTAGCCTCATTTGGCTTTGCTCCAAGAAAACACACACACCCATTTCAAAATCGTGAATTCGCATAATTCTTAAACAAACCAAACGTGTTAAATGCACAATCAACGCAATTTTTGTATGACTGTTTTACTAAAGCTAAACTAATATAATTTAATAATAAAACTCAACTATAAAACACCATATAATGTTTTATTTCATTAACTGAAAATAATCGTACTCCTGAGCATAAATTGTCCTAGAATTCATATTATATACTTTCAAGGTTTTCCTTTTATCCATCCTGAGGTAAATTACTATATTTAAAATTAAATCTTGCTTATTTGAACTTAAGCACAAAGGTACACGATGGAATATCTGTGTTTTACTAATAACGAGTATCGAAACCCGGATTCTAGAGTTGTAAGTTTACATACCGCTGTGCCACTAGGGACCATATTTAAGTAACACAGCAATGGTACGGTCTTAAACAACGCATGTTTTTATTTTAATTATTAATAGTTGTACTAACGTATATAGTTTCGAATTAAAAAAAAAAAATCTATAGACCCCGGAAAAAGAAAAAAGTCGCGTTTTCCCACATAATTGCGATTTTATAATTTTCTTTAGATAAAGTAATACATTCGTTGACCACTTTATTAAAGGCCCCACCTATACTCAGGTAGTAACCCTCAGCAATGTAGTAATAATCCTCCTTCCCAGTGTCACAGCGGCGTGTCTGCGGACTCGCACCGCTAGAATCCAGATTTGGGTAACCCTGGCGGGCAGAGTACAAATAGCTCATTGTGTAGCTTTGCGCTTAATTTTCAACAAATAAAACTATGAAACTATCTTGAATTAGGCATAGCAAAGGCTCCACAAGGTAAGCCTACATCTTCGTTTGTAAAGGAGTAAAATCCGTTTTTGATTCACATTTTATGGCCGGAGGAGGTACAATAGCAGTTACAGCGTTCCAACCAAAGACTTTGTTAAAATACGTTGAATTATTAAATAATTTAATTTTCTATATTGAATCATACTGTTTCTTCCCATAACATTGAGTAAGTTGGTAAAATTTTCTTTTTACATCTTATATTATGTAGCCATATGGAAACGACCCAAATTTCATCCCTTTAATTAATTAATTAAACACAAAGAAACATCAACCCAAATTGAGTTACACTTATTATTAATTTTTTTAACTAAATACGTATATGTAATCAGTGTTATTCGCGACGTTTACGGATGTTTCTTATTATGCTGTTGAACTGTTTGCTCTGTTCGTGCTTACTGAAGCTTTGGTGTCACCTAATGACTTATTAGGGTAATTAACATGTAAGGCAAGTGTTTAGAATTCAACAGAGTATTTGTAATGAGGTCATTAGATGCACGTTTAACACTTACTATAGACGACACTTCATCGAGCAGTAAACTGCATTAACTTTGAACAACCTCCAAACTTTCAGTACAATGCAGGTTAATGGAAATCTTTGTTTTATAAATTACGTATTATAGCAACACTGAAAACTCGAAACTTAGAATCATTGTTTCATTACTTTTCATATATTTTAAAAGTCGCTGTATTTATGATTCTAAACTCTCAGAACCAGGAAACTGTAATAGTGTTACAGCTATATGTTAGTATAGCATATAATATTTCTCTAAAGTTTCTGTGTGTGTGTTTTTCTTTTAGCAAAGCCACAACGGGCTATCTGCTGAGCCCACCGAGGGGAATCGAACCCCTGATTTTAGCGTTGTAAATCCGTAGACTTACCGCTGTACTAGCGGGGGGCTTCTCTAAAGTTATCGAAAGTTTCTTTTTACATCAGAATCGGCTTGACACATGGCTAAATAGTTTTTTATTTTTCTGAGGTTATTTGTGCTAGATTGTCCTGGATTTTGAGCGGTCAGACTAGAAATAAGACACGTAGTTAACAAAACTCACCGGATACTCGTGAATATTTTTGTCTGACCAAAAGCGTAGTGTATAATTTTGGTCCTCAATTTATAAACCTCCGATTCACAGTCAGGGCATGATAAGTATTATTCTAGAAAGTATTCTACTACTGTAATGAAACTTTGTAGAATGGACGGCAACTGCCTTGTGTCTCTACGACACAAGTTTAGAGGACGACGTTTCAAAAGTCTTCCGCCTTTCGACGAAAAGCCTGAAGACGATTTAGAAACGTCGTCCTCCACACTTGTGTCTCCATAACAGGCAGTTGCCGTCCATTCTACAAAGTTTCCTCATGAATACTCTGCCTAAACAATCTATCAAAGAGTATTCTACTGTGTTTTATAGAAATAAGAATAAATATTATTTGTTACGCTTAGAGTAGAAAGTATTCTACTATGTTTTATAAATATTATAAAATATTATAGAAATAATAATAAGTATTATTTGTTACGTCTAGAGTATCAGTAATAAAAATATACTTCTTTCTTTTAACTCTAACATTCACTCACTTCAAACAAACTTCATCTTTGTGTTGGGCTGCACTGTTTTTGTTTTCATCAACTGGGTATAACCATATTAAAGTTCTTTCTTTATGTTTGTGTTGTGTTTAAAATACTGAAACAACTAAGAAAGTTTGTAGATGTGTCAAAAGAAAAAAAACAATAAATAAAAAATATATTCGTCATGTGAACGTTGTTTATTTTCACATGATGTGTCACAATGCAATAAAGAAACTTTTCGACTTTTCTTAAATAGCAGAATCCTAACACGTAAGATCTAGCTTCAGAATTTATAGAAATCTAACCTTAACTGTCAACTTGCCTTGAAGCACACCTCTAATACAAGTGAAGCTGATTAAGCCTCACCATTAGTTTGTCACGAATAAACAAACTGTGATCTTCTGTCTGATGGTTGAACATTATGTGAAAACAGGTGTGTATACTCTCTGCATTCAGTTGTGTGAAAACAGGTGTGTATCCTCTCTGCATTCAGTTGTGTGAAAACAGGTGTGTATCCTCTCTGAATTCAGTTGTGTGAAAACAGGTGTGTATCCTCTCTGAATTCAGTTATGTGAAAACAGGTGTGTATCTTCTCTGAATTCAGTTATGTGAAAACAGGTGTGTATCCTCTCTGAATTCAGTTATGTGAAAACAGGTGTGTATCCTCTCTGAATTCAGTTATGTGAAAACAGGTGTGTATCCTCTCTGAATTCAGTTATGTGAAAACAGGTGTGTATCCTCTCTGAATTCAGTTATGTGAAAACAGGTGTGTATCCTCTCTAAATTCAGTCTTTCTCATTGATCAACTTTTTTTGTTTGACATTGTTGAAGTTTACTTCCATCTATCAATCCTCTCTTGCTTCCTATGGCTGAATGGTAAGGCAGATGGTTTATAACGCTAAAAATTGAGTTTCAATACCTCTGATGGACAGAGCAAATAGCAGAATGAAATCAAACTGAGAAGTAAAGTCCTAATGTCAACCATTATTAACCATTACTTTCATACCATATTTCCAACAACCCTTTCTCGGCCGCTTTTCCAGAAAGGCTTATGAATTTAAAGTCCGTACGGCATTTGCATAACTCATGTCAAATCATTCAAGACAACGTTTAATAATTGAGGGTATCTTGTTCACTCAAAATCCACAGACTCTTTGAAACTTTTAAATTACCTAAAATAAACAAGAATTAAGAATGTTAAGAAAATAATTTTATATACTTACAAAGTAAAGTCCTTCGCCAAAAACACTATACTAGCTTTTGTGATGACATTTTAACACTAAATATATAGCAGTAATTAATCAAGTGTTTTCCCTTATTATGAACTCAACTTGACATATAATAAATGAAAGTTTTTGTATGTTATCTCTTCAAATATTTTTCTAGTCTGTAAGTTTAAAATTAAGTACTATTATATTTAGGTAAGCTTTTGTGTAGTTTAGCTTTAATAATAAAAAAAATTCTAATAAAGAAAAAACGCTCAGTCTTTAATGTATGCTTATAACTTAACACAGATTTTTTTATGAGAATCTGATATGTATTTTTGACTATCGACAACAACGTTCCGAATTACTTTAAAATTTTACTCAATACAGCAAATAAAAATATTTAATGACACAGATTTTTTATGAGAATCTGATATGTATTTTTGACTATCGACAACAACGTTCCGAATTACTTTAAAATTTTACTCAATACAGCAAATAAAAAATATCTAATAACACAGATTTTTATGAGAATCTGATATGTATTTTTGACTATCGACAACAACGTTCCGAATTACTTTAAAATTTTACTCAATACAGCAAATAAAAATATCTAAAAACACAGATTTTTTATGAGAATCTGATATGTATTTTTGACTATCGACAACAACGTTCCGAATTACTTTAAAATTTTACTCAATACAGCAAATAAAAATATCTAATGACACAGATTTTTTTATGAGAATCTGATATGTATTTTTGACTATCGACAACAACGTTCCGAATTACTTTAAAATTGTACTCAATACAGCAAATAAAATATCTAATAACACAGATTTTTATGAGAATCTGATATGTATTTTGACTATCGACAACAACGTTCCGAATTACTTTAAAATTTTACTCAATACAGCAAATAAAAATATCTAAAAACACAGATTTTTTATGAGAATCTGATATGTATTTTTGACTATCGACAACAACTTTCCGAATTACTTTAAAATTTTACTCAATACAGCAAATAAAAATATCTAATATATCTAAAACTTAACCAAAATTATTAATTATGCGGAGCTTCTACTAAGCAGTTGTTCTGATGGTTCCAATTTATAGGTGCAAAATAAGTCCCTTATGCTGATTTTCCTTGTAAAGTGAAGCCTACAATACAAGTGGTGTTATCTGAAAGTGGGTTTTAAATATAACAATGTGTGTTAAAAACTAACTTTTGACCAGTTGCTAACCTTTGCTTGAGCTTTTCACATATGCTAACATGTCTCATGACTCGGCTTCGTCTTTGCGCCAACTCATCTGTAATAAGTCCAATAGACACTTAATATAATTGCAATATAGCAACTCGAAGGTTGAAAATCCTATTGTAGCTTACGTATGTGCAGGGAGAAAGGAGCTTACGAGTAACAAAAACAGAACTATCATATCCCAGTAAACAGGATTCTCCTGTACCATGACATAATATGACCTTCATTAACCTACTTTCTCTATGAAATTTTCCATTTGTTTGTAATCCATTAGGATTAATGTATTTCATTTTTACTTCTTTCGTCATTATCTGTTACTGTTGTATTTTGCAGATCGAACACATCTACCTCATTTCCAAACAAATCCGGATGTAAGAAACCATCCATCACTACAGACCTCATTTGACCTTCAAAAGCTCGACATTTCAATGTCACTTTAGTTACAGCTCCTTCTGATGTGTGTCAAGCCTAATTAAAGCTAGGGTATAACCTGGAAGTTCATTATCATTTACTATTTCTTTTCTCACCAGGTGTACAAGTATATCTTAATGCATTTACAGCTTGCCCATTTACTGTTACTTCTAAATATTTATTTGAAATTACCATTGTGATTGATACAATACACTACATTCTCGACATGGCCAGGTGGTTAAGGTACTCGCCTCGTAATCCGAGGGTTGCGAGTTCGAATCCTTGCCACACCAAACATGCTCTCCCTTTCAGCCGTGGGGGTGTTATAATATGACGGTCGATTTCACTATTGGTTGGTAAAAAAGTAGCCCAAGAGTTGGCGGTGGGTGGCGATGACTAGCTGCCTTCCCTCTAGTGTTGTATTCCTAAATTAGGGACGGCTAGCACAGATAGCCCTCGAGTAGCTTTGTGCGAAATTCAAAAAACAAACAAACAAACAAATATTAAATTACTAAATCAACTAAACAGTCTTCTATATCCAATACTATATACAAAATCACAGTAAAAACTAAAATACGTAAGGCAGGAGCAGAAAAAAAACACTATTTCCTGACTTCATCCAACTGACTTTCCTTTTAGCTTTTATTGATGTGATTCCAACTTCAAACTCTTCTTTTAATGTTGGGTTGCGATTCCAAACAAAATTAATCAGTCTAACTTCTGCTGATACCAGTTTGTTATGAGTCGATCTCTTCTGACTACGTTTTAATGTCGACTGCTTCTAATACCATATTATTACGTGTCGACTTCTCATTGGTCGTGTTACACTCGCAGGTCATTTCTGAACATGATTTTCGCACCAAATAACATAGACCTAATAAGGCTCAATCTAACATAAAAAGCAAAAATATTAAAGATATTTTCATTATTATTTTATTGTTCTAGTTTAGAAGTATTTTAATATAAGCACACTGCAGTAATTACCATTACGGTGTTACTTCTAAAATAACAAAATGTGAATTATATATAAAAAAAATTCTCTACCCAGAGTTCTAAGGGCATTTTAAATTTGAAGTATAATCAATATATTGATTTTTATCAATTCAAATGTAGAAAAAAATATTTATTACTCTAATCAGCAACACAGGGAATTGACTTATAGTAAGTGAAAAGAAGAAACATCTGTTTATTACACTATCAAATAACACAAGAAAATGAATGCTAATAATTCAAATAACAAAAATTCTGTTTCTAACTTTTGACAACAAGATAAAAAAATGATTAATACCAATTCCAATATTAATTCAAATATAGCAACTTCTGTTTATTACTCTAATGAACAACACAAGGAATTAACCCATATTAATTAAAATATACAAAATTCTTTTATTACTCTAAGCTATGATAGAAGAAATTAACCCATATCACTTCATATGTAGATAATTCTGTTAATTACACTAATCAACCACACAAAGAATTGACTCATATTTATTCAAATATAGAAAATTCTCTTTATTATTCAAATCAATAACAAGTAATTGACGCATATTAGTTCAAATATAGCATCTTTTCATTATTAATCTAGCATAAAAATTGACTCATACAGGTTAAAATGTAGAAAATTGTATTTATCACTTTAATCTACATCACAAAGAATTGACTCTTATTATTTCAAATATATTAACTTCTCTTTATTACTCCAATCAACAACACAAGAAATTCTTTCCTCATACGAATTAAAGGAGGAAAATTCTATTTATTGTTCAAACAACAACACAATAAATTGACTCATTTGATTGAAATATAGCAAATCATGTTTATTACTCTGATCAATTTACAAAGAAATGACTCATACCGATTAATATGTAGAAAATTATGTTGATTACTTTACTAAATAACACAAAGAATTAATTCATATTAATTTAAATATAGGAACTTCTATTTATGACATCAATCAATAATATATGGAATTGGCTCATATTATTTCAAATATAGGGACTTATTTTTATTACACAAAATCAATAACATAACAATTTGACTCATACCAATTCAAAGGTAAAATTTTGTTAACTTCTCAAATGAACACAAGGAATTGACTCATTCTAATACAAATGTAGAAAATTCTATTTAGTACTGTAACCAACAGCCAAGAAATTTACTCATACCAATTCAAATTTGAAAAATTATGTTTATTACTCTGATTAACAACTTAAGTAATTGACCTATATTAATTCAAATGCAGAAAATTATCTTTTCTTTTTATTACTCAAATCATAAACAAAAGGAACTGACTCATATGATTCCAATATAGAAAATTCAGTTTATTACACTGATCAATAAAACAAAGAAATTACTAACACAAATTGGTACGTAGATAATTATGTTTATTACTTTAATAAATAATACAAGAAATTAATTTACACCAATTCAAATATAAAAAAGTTGTTTATTATTTTAATCACTGAAAAAGAATTGATTTACATCAATTCAAATATAAAAAAAATGTTTATTATTTTAATCGTCAATAAAAAAATTGATTTACACCAATTCAAATATACCAACTTCTGTTTAGTTCTCTAACACCATTTTAAAAGTAGAAATTTTTCTTTATTACTCTAATCAATAACACAAGTAATTGACATTCACCAATTCACATGTTCAAAATTTTGTTTATTACTCAAATCAACAGCAAAAGTAATTCACTCATATTAATATAAATATAGCCTATTTTGTTTATTAATCTAATGAAAACACAAGGAATTTACTCACATCAATTGAAAGGTAAAAATTTTGTTTATTACTCTGAACTACATCACAAGGAATAAACTGACATTATTTCAAATATAGGTAGTTCTATTTATTACTCAAATCAAAAACACAAGGAATTGACTCATACCAATACATATATAGAAAATTCTTTTTATTACTCAAATGAACAATACAATGAAATCACTGATATCAATTAAAAAGTAATATATTTTGTTTCCTATTCTCACACAAACCACAAGGAATTGACACCTAACAATTCAAGTTTAAGATATTTTATTCACAACTGTAATCTATATTACAAGAATTATACTCAAATTAATTCAAATATGGAAAATTTTTTATCACTCTAAACTACATCACAAGGAGTTGTCTCATATAATTCATATATACCAAATTATGATTAGTACTGTAATCAATAACAGAAGGAATGGCACAAACAAATTCATAAGTTGGAAATTCTGTTCATCACTCAAATCAACAACATAAGAAATTGACTCACACCAATTAAAAGGTAGAAAATTCTTTTTATTACTCAAATGAACAACGCAAGGAAGTGACTGATATTAATTGAAATATAGTGTATTTTGCATATTAATCTACTACAAAACACAAGGAATTGACTCCTGCAATTCAAGTTTTAAATACTTTGTTTACGACTGTAATCTTCATCACAAAGAACAGACTCATATTAATTTAAATATAAAAATTGTATTTATTAAGCAAATGAACAACACAAGGAATTGACCCATACAAATTTAAATGATGAGAAATCCTGTTTATTTAATATGATCATCAACACAAGAAATTGACTCGTATTATTTCAATACAACAATTTTGGTTTACTACTCAAATCAACAATAAAAGGAATTGACTCATTTTAATTCAAGTAAAGTAAATTATGTTTCTTACGCTGATATATAATACAAATAATTCACTCATACAAATTCAAAGGTGGAATATTCTCTTTATTTCTCAAATTAAAAACACAGTGAATTCACACATACCAATTCACATTTAGAAAATTCTGTTTATTACTCAAATCAACAACACAAGGAATTGACTCATATTAATTGAAGTATAACATACTTTCTTTATTCATCTAATAAAAACACAAGAAATTCACATATACCAATTCAAAAATATAAAATTCTGCTCATTACTCTAAAGTCCATCACAAGGAATTGACTCATATTACTTCAAAAAATAGCAAATTATGTTTATTACTCTTGTCAATAACACAAGGAATTGACTCATACCAATTCTTTTGTAGAAAATTCTGTTTATTACTCTAATCAACATTACAAGTAATTGACTCATATCAACTCATATCTAGAAAATTCTGTTTATTACTATAATCAATAACCCAAGGAAATGACTGATACCAGTTCATATTTATAAAATTCACTATTATTCTTAAAAGTAACAAAGTAAGTGACATATACTGATTCGAATGTCGCAACTTCTTTATACTACTGTAATTAACAATACTAGGAACTAACTCTTATGATTTCAATATAGCAAATTCTGTTTGTTACTTTGTTAAATAACAGAAGAAAATAACTGATACCGATTAAAATTAAGAAAACGCTATTTATTAGTCTAATTAACAACAAGAGGAACTTACTAGTATTAATTCAAATATATCATATTTTCTATATTAAAGTAAAAAAACTGCAAAGGATTGACTCATACCAATTCAAATGTAAAACATTTTGTTTATTACTCTAATGTATATCACAAGAAATTGATTCATATTGATTGAACTCTATGAACTTCTATTTACTTCTCGAATAAACAACACAAAGAATTAAATGATATAATTCAAAAATAGGACGTTATCTTTGTTCTTCCAATCAATGACACAAGAAATTTACCCATACTAATTCAAATGTAGAAGAATTCTGTTTATTACACTAATCAAAAACACACGGAAATGACTGATATTAATTCAAATATAGCAACTTCTCTCTATTAATCTAATCAACAACACAACGAATTCACTGATATGAGTCCAATATAACAATATCTACTTAATACTCAAATAAAAATTGTAAGAAATTGACTCATTTTAAATCAAATTAAGCAAATTGTGTTTGTTACGCTGATTAATAACACAAGTAAATGAACTATACCTATTCAATTGTAGAGAATTCTGTTTATTGTTCTAATCAATAACAGAAGGAATTGACACATGCCAATTCACATGTTGAAATTATTTTTATTACTCAAATGAAAAACAAAAGTAATAGACGAGAATTAGCCCAAATATACCATATTCTCATTATTAGTCAAAAAACACAAGAAAATGAGTCGTACCAACTAAAATTGTTTTTATCACTCTACTCTACATCACAAGGAATTGACTCATACAGTTCATATATAGCAAATTATGCTGATTACTCTAATCAATAACAGAAGGAATTCACACATACTAATTCACATGTTGAAAATTCTGTTTGCTACTCAACTCAATAACAAAAGGAATTGACTAATACCAATTCAATTATAGAAAATTATTTTTTAAATGGGAACTTCTGTTTATTACACGACTTTATAACACAAGAATTTCAGGCATACCAATTCAAAGGTAAAAATTCTGTTAATTGCTCAAATTAACAACACTTGGAATTGATTCATTACAATTCAAATGTCGAAAATTATCTATTCTCTTTATTAGTCAAATCAACAACACAAGAAATTGGCTCATATGATTCCAATACAGGAAATTCTATTTATTACTCTGATAAATAAAACAAGGAAATGACCAATACGAAATTTACATGAAGATAATTATGTTTATTACTCTAATATATAATACAAGTAACTAATTTATACCAATTAAAATATAAAAAATGTTATTATTTTAATCATCAACAAAGAAATTGATTTACACCAATTCAAATATAACAGCTTCTCTTTAGTGCTCTACCCAACAATCCAAAGAATTCACTAATGCCATTTCAAATGTAGAAATCTCTGTTTATTACTCTAATCAATAAGACAAGGAATTGGTGCATACCAATTCACATGTAGAAAATCCTGTTTTTTACTCAAATCAAGAATAGAAGGAATTGACTCAATCCAATTCAAGTATAACAACTCTCTGTATTTCTCTAATCAACAATTTAGGTAACTGACTCATATTAATTCAAATGTAGAAAATTCTGTTTATTACTCAAATCAACAACACAAGGAATTGACTCATACCATTTTAAATATAGAAAATTCTGTTTATTATTTTGTTCAATAACCAGAGGAATTGGCTCATACAAATTGATATATAAAAAATCTGTTTATTATTCTAATCAATTACACAAGCAAGTGTATCAATTTAATTGAAATAGAGCAGCCTCTGTTTATTACTATATTCAACAACAGAAAGAATTGACGCATACCAACTCAAATGTAGAAAATTCTGTTCATTACTCAAAACAATAACACAAGGAATTGACTCACAATACTTCAGATGTATAAAGTTGTGTTTATTATCAAATAAACGACACGAGGAATAGACTCATAGTAAATAGAATATAGCAAATTTTGTTTATTAATGTTATCAATAACACAAGGAATTTGCTCATATGATTGAAATACAGCATATTTTGTTTATTAATCTAATAAGAAACACAAGGAAATTATTTATACCAATTCAAATGTAAAAATTCTGTTTATTACTCTACTCTATAACACAAGGTATTGGCCTATACTAATTAAAATATAGGAACATTTGTTTACTAATCTAATCAATAACACAAGGAACTGACTGATATTTTTTTTTGAAATATAGCAATTTCTCTTTACTATCAAAATCAAAAACACAAGGAATTGAATCATACAAGTTGAAAGGTTGAAAATTGTGTTTATTACTCTAATCAATAGCACAAGAAAGTGACTCATTAATTCAAACATATGAAGTTCATTTTTTTTACACTGAACAATAATATAATGAATTGACTATTACCAATTTAAGTGTAAAAAAGTATGTTTATTACTCAAATCAATAACACAAGGAATTGACCCATACCAATTCAAATGTAGAAAAGTTTTGTTTATTTACTATGATCGAAAACTGAAGGAATTGTCTCATCAAATTGAAATATAACAAATTCTGTTTATTACTTTATTCAGTAACACAAAGAATTAACTCATACCAATTCATTTGTAGAAAACAGTTTACTCTAATAAACAACAAGAGTTGGGTCATACCGAATCAAATTAGAAATTTGTGTTTACTACTCAAACTAAAACACAAGGAATAGACTGATAATAATTAAAGTAGAACAACTTTTGTTTAGTAGTCTAATTAATAACACAAGGAATTGACTCATACTGGCTCAAATGTAGAAAATTCTATTTATTACTCTACTCTATAACACAAGGTATTGGCCTATATTAATTAAAATATAGGAGCATTTGTTTACTAATATAATGAATAACACAAGTAATTGACTGATATTAGTTCAAATATAACAACTTCTCTTTATTATCATAATCAATAACACAAAGAAGTGACTCATACCAATTTAAATCCAAAATTATGTTTATTACTCTTGTCAATAACATAAGGAATTGACAAATACTCATTCACATATAGAAAATTTTCTTTATTACTCTAGTTAATGAAACAAGGAATTGAAACATACTAATTCAAATGTAGAAAATTGTGTTTATTATGAAATCAACAACACAAGGAATTGACTCATACCAATTCAAATGGAGAAAATTCTGTTTATTTCTTAAATCTATAACACAAGGAGTTGACTGATATTAATTAAATATAAAAAAATGTTTATTAATCTCATCAATAACACAAGGAATTGACTGCTATCAATTCAAATGTAGAAAATTCTGTTTATTAATCTAATCAATAATGGAAGAAATTGACTCACACGAGTTCAGATGTGGAAAGTTTTATTTATCACTCTAATAAATAGCTCAAGAAATTGACTCATTCTAATTCAAAGGTAACAAATTCTACTTATTACTCTGATGCTTAGCTTTAGAACTACGGTTTTTGTTTCTTCACAATCTTTTACTTTCATTTTTCGCTTCTCATTGTCTCACACTTTCTTTTGTTGAACTTCTTTATAAAATCAATGACAAGAAATATTTTTTTCTTTGTGATCTTCATGTATGCTTTCCTTATAAGGGGTTATATATCTCATAATCATAAAGGTTCCCGTAATTTCTACAGCGTTTGTAAAGAATAGGTTCGCGATGGCCATTTTACAACGACTTAGATAACTGTAGTTCTCTAGTCTCTTAGGGACAAAGCAGAAGCTGGACACCTATTGATTTCTCTATACTCCAGCCAACGTTCCTTACACTTAACTTCATAACAGTCCATAAACGTGAACTACTGACTGGAGACAAGATGGCCAACGAGCAGCATCTTACCAAACACCATCCAGAGTTACTGATATTATTACAGTGTATTTAAAATACGAACCAGAAATTCACTGCATTATTACAGAGCATTAGTAATATAATGGATACAAGAGAACTAATATCCAATCATCGTTTACTGCAAATAAAGTTAGACTTTTATATTACTTAAAAATGAAATACAGAGCTAACCATTAAAATGAGAAAATAGTAAATACATTGGCTGGTGGGAATATTTCTGTCATTATGTAACTAGTTAGTTACGAACGAAATTCCGTAAGTCATAAATTTTGCAGAATATGAATGCATTTGGAACTTTATTCAGTAAAGATAATTTATGAAAGTTAATCGAAAAACTTTCTAAAACTAATTAAGTTTAACATTTTAACATATCATATACTATATATATATATTATTCAATATAACTAGTAGCAAGTAAAAAATCCTAAATATCCTTAATGCTGTAGAGAATATGCACTATAATTATGATACTTTTTAATCTTTGGTTTACAACTTTCCATAATGACGTGTGGTTTCCTGTAATATATGTCGACGTCAGATAGATAAAGGAAAATAATGAATAATTTAAATGTGATTAATCTACTGTTTCTTCATTTCCCTAGAAACGATGAGGAACGACCAGTAATTTTGTATTTTTAAGTTTTAAACTTTTTATTTCCCGAGTCAGAATAGTTCATTTCATTGTGGTTTCCAGAACTACTCGCGAAGAAAAGAAATTAAACTAATAACATTAATATTTTCAGATTCATGTGTAATAACTGAACCTTAGTTTACACAAAAGTACATTATTCAAACTATAATTTATTTAAATACTTCAAACTGTATTTCATAAACACATAAATAAGCATGTTAATTGACATAATCCAAGGTATAAGTTCAGTGAAGGAACAGAAAATTGCACTGATAGTATTTGTAGATGAAAGATTTTTGGAAACTTAATTGTACTTCTTGGTGTGTGTGTGTTACTGTTATTATTATTACAAGCTGTGTAATGCAAAAGGAATTAGAAAATATTACTAGCAATAAGAGTTAATGCATTTTTAACATTGTTTGTATCACACGAAAATAAATGTGATTGAAAAGTTTGTAGTTTGATTTTGTTTGTATTTAAATGTCACATACATTTAACCATAGAACAATAAAACTAGAGTTTTAGGCAACTGTTTGCTGTTGCTGTCTTTTTTCTAAGTCAAGGTTTAAAACTTTGTTCAAATTATTGGTTTGTTTGCTATATAAATCCTTAGAAGATGTTATTTCAAAATAAATAGAAGATTTTACTAAATTACTGAGTGCAGAATTTTGTTTTTAGAATCTCAAAACGTATAGTTCAATTAGAAATGGGATTTTCTAATTTAACAACATTTTATATGCTCAGCTTGGACCTCTGAACCGCAGCCCGACACAATAACTACTGACCCACACACAAAAAAGTAAACTATTCAAAGGACACCACACCTATTTTACTATTTCTACAGTAGCCATGCATATTTTGATTAACTGGATAATTTATCAGTATACAGAACTTTCGCGTTTGTGAGAACTTACGACGTAACGTGTTGACATAAGAGAACTTCATACATAATTGTTAATATTTATTTTGTAATCCGATAGTGATGCGAACATTAAATAACAAACACTACCTTGTTGATGATAAAACAATGGAATACTACTAGTAGGTTGTTTATATAAAGATATTGGGCTTGTCACGTAATATATATATAAATATTGGAAACACTGTGTTTCAGGTGATAACAACAATATCAGTAACAGGAAACAAATGTGTGTCACGTGATAACAACAGTATCAGTAACAGGAAACAAATGTGTGTCACATGATAACAACAGTATCAGTAACAGGAAACAAATGTGTGTCACATGATAACAACAATATCAGTAACACGAAAGACTGTGTGTCACATGATAACAACAATATCAGTAATACGAAACACTGCGTGTCAGATGATAAAAACAAATATATTTAAAAATAAACAACGTGATAGACGATAACAACAATATCAGTAACAGGAATCAACGTGTGGTAGATTATAACAATAATATCAGTAACAGGAAAAATTATAGGTCAGATGATAACAACAATATCAATAACACGAAACAATGTGTGTCAGATGACAGCAACAACATAAGTAACAGGAAAAATGTTTGTCGGATAATATAACAATATAAATAAAAATAAACAATGTGTGTCAGATGATAACAACAATATAAGTAACAGGAAAAATGTTTGTCGGATAATATAACAATATAAATAAAAATAAACAATGTGTGTCAGATGATAACAACAATATAAGTACCAGGAAAAATGTTTGTCGGATAATATAACAATATAAATAAAAATAAACAATGTGTGTCAGATGATAACAACAATATAAGTAAGAAAAAATGTGTGTCAGATAAAAAAATAATAACAGTAACAGGAAAACGATGTGCGTCAAATGATAATAACAATATCAATAACACGAAACAATGTGTGTCAGACAATAACAACAGTATTAGTAACATAGAAATGTTTGTCAAATAATAAAACAATGTAAGTAAAAATAAAAAATGTGTCAGATAATAACGACAATATCAATAACACGAAACAATGTGTGTCAGAAGATAAAAACAATATAAGTAAAAATAAACAATGTGTATCAAATGATAACAATAATATCAGTAACAGGAACAAATATGCGTCAAATGATAACAATAATATCAGTAACGCGAAAACAATGTGTCAGACAATAACAACAATATTAGTCACAGGAAAAAATGTTTGTCGGATAATAAAACAATATAAGTAAAACTAAACAATGTGTGTCAGATAATAATAGCAATATCAAAACGCGAAACAATGTGTGTCAGATGATAACAATAATATCAGTAACAGGAACAAATGTGCGTCAGATGATAACAACATCAATAACACAAAACAATGTGTGTCAGATGATAAGAACAATATAAGTAAAAATAAACAATGTGTGTCATATGATAACAACAATATCAATAATAGATAACACAACTTAAGCACAAATTTTATTTCACACATCAACAAACACATTCTGTACATTCACACAGCAAGAACACATTACTTATATATTCCAACAAACACATTGAGTTTTACCATCAAACAGTAGTTGCTGTAAGTTAAGCTTTAAATACTACAATAAAACACAAATACTTACATTACAAATGCGATTAAATGAGAAACAGTTATAAAAAAAACTAGGTTATATGACCCTCCATAACAGTTTAATCATTAATCTAGTAAGCAACGTTCTACTGAACTGAAAAAAATATACATAAATATTCGTGCATCTAATCAAACAGACTTGTTCTCGAGTCGCTCAGCCAATCAGAAAGACTACCTCTCACTTAACCAAAGAAACTTTAATTCATATCTAATCAATTATTTGATCACTAAGGTGGTTAACATGTTAAATAATGAAAGAAACTGTTCCTTAAAACGTTAAAATGAGGGTCTGTTATAACTAATTCATTATTCAGGTCATTAAACTATCTTTAACTTACCAATAGGGTCTGCTGTTCAGTGAATCAATCATGAGTTTGTCCTTAAAGTTATCCTTATGAACTTACCGTTGTCTCCTCGAGCGACTCTAACTAGTTAGAATGTCACAATAGGTCACAAGCGCACCGGGCAAACGTATATATGATACAATAATATGGATCTATATGTGTATCACTACACACATATGACACAATCATATTGATCATTCTGTTTATCGCTACATTTAGGTGACATAATAATACTGATCTATCTGTGTATACACGTACATGACACAATAATACCGAACTATTTGTATATGATTAAATATAGGTAACACAATAATACAGATCTAGTTGTATGTCGCTACACATATGACACAATGATATTGATCACTCTATTTATCACTACATACATATGGTACAATAATACCGATCTATCTGTGTATCATGGCAGAAAAGATCATACAATATAATGTAATAAAACTACAATAATAGCATACGGCCATGAGCGTCCGCAGAATATATTACAGAGAAATGGAAGATGACAGAATGGTATCAAAGCTATAACTAAGAAAACACGAAAATGATAAGCCAAGAGGTAAGACCCGGCATGGCCTAGCGTGTTAAACGTTTGACCCGTAATTCAGGGGACGAGGGTTCGAATCCCGGTCGCACCAAACATTCTCGCTTTTTCAGCCGTGGGGACGTTATAATGTAACGATCAATCCCACTATTCGTCGGTAACAAGAGTAGCCCAACAGTTGGCGGTGGGTGGTGATGACTAGCTGCCTTCTCTCTAGTCTTACACTGGAAAATTAGGGATGGCTAACGCAGATAACCCTCGAGTAGCTTTGCGCGAAATACAAAACAAACAAACAAATTAACGTACCATTGATTCTTCATTAACAGAATCCAGACTCAACACAGTCACGTGAAAATGAACGACTGTTGGTTCTTCTGCAAAAACGAAATATTATCTGTATTGTCTCAAGCAAAATTAATATTAAAAAACAAAGAAACAAGCCAAGAGGTCACGTGTCTCTGTGCGGACGTCCACGTATATGAATAACTAACGAAAATACAGAAAGACAAAACCGTTATTGTGCATTTACTTATGATTATTCAATTATAATCGTTCAGAAATCAGACGAAATATAGATAGTAATACCTTAACGCTAATGAAAAAACAACAACACTAAATTACATGTTCTTCATGGTATATTATTTGCGTATATTTACACGTGTTTGACGGTACGTTTGTTTTTTGAATTTCGCACACAGCTACTCGGGGCTATCTGCGGTAACCGTCCCTGATTTATCAGTGTAAAAGTAGAGGGAAGGCAGGTAGTCATCATCACCCACCGCCACCTCTTGGGCTACTCTTTTACCAACGAATAATGAGATTAACCGTAACACTATAACGCCCCCACAGCTGGGAGATAGAGCATGTTTGATGCGAGCGGGATTCGAACCCGCGATCTTCGAATTACGAGTCGAACGCCTTAACACGCTTAGTCATGCCGGGCCTTGTGTTTTACACTAAACAACGACTAACAGTCATTTTACTTTGGTTATATTTTTTCTGTTTTCTCACAACACATCAAGTACTACTTCTGAACTATTCTAAGTACATCTTGACTTCCAATTGAAAATCCTCATTCCCTTACAGATTCAAATTCAATAACCAACTGGCTATCAAGCAGGTTGAATTACGTAAGTAACTGTCAGAAAAAAACAAACTGAAATGTATTTGGACTTCAAATTGGAGTAATGTATTGGTAAAACAAGAACACTGTAAATAAACACTCTTATAAATTAAATATATTTAAAGAAACGTTCGTTAATTTATTTCAGAAACTGAACAGTTTGTTTTCGTTTAGTGAATAATTCAGTTTTGAGCAGAAAGTTTCAAAGCTGACTAAACACGCATTTGATTTTCGAACACATTAATAAATATTATTAGACATACCTGATAGGCAGTGTAGTATCACAGGTTTTTTGCGATAATTTCATAACTACCATATCCTTTCCTTTTCGTGTTTAACTTAAAATAACTCATAATATAACTTAATATATTAATAACCCTAACCGAAGCAGGAATTTTAAATAAACGTTTCCTTACTAGAACACCACTGTCATGGCAACAGTCGTTAACAAAGAGAACCATCATTGTTACGCAACATTTTGAACTTTCTTGCTCTACAGCAAAGCTGTTAAGACTATTATATTACATTACACACATCAAAATATCAAAACTAATAATGTGAAGAAGGAAAAGAAAGAACAAAACACTTTGGCATCATTGAGTAACTTGTGTTACATTGGATTTTTCTAAACAAGTGTCTCAATTCCTAAAGCACACTTAACAATGACGTCCGAATTCATAGCCTGAAATAACGTATACACTCTAAATAATTTTCTTTTCCGGAATATTGTTCGATATTTCTGATTAAACCGTTAATAATTTTCGCCACCTGGTGAAGAAAACAATAGTTAAATAATTTTAAAGAATAAAGTTTAAAATTCTTTGTGATATGATAATATGTGTTACAACTGAATGCATTTGAAGTTATAACTCGTGAAGTAATAATTACAACTTCTTGTCTCTGGAGTGGGTGGAGAAGGTATCATGTTTAAAATTATATATGTTCATTAAATAGGAAAATGGATGTTGGAATATTACGTTAACAATGTTATTAAGAATTATTTCTGAACATGATTTATACATAAGACAGATTGGAGGGCCTGGCATGGCCTAGCGCGTAAGGCGTGCGACTCGTAATCCGAGGGTCGCGGGTTTGCGCCCGCGTCACGCCAAACATGCTTGCCCTCCCAGCCGTGGGGGCGTTATAATGTGACGGTCAATCCCACTATTCGTTGGTAAAAGAGTAGCCCAAGAGTTGGCGGTGGGTGGTGATGACTAGCTGCCTTCCCTCTAGTCTTACACTACTAAATTAAGGACGGCTAGCACAGATAGCCCTCGAGTAGCTTTGTGCGAAATTCTAGAAAAACAAACAAACAGACAGATTGGAAAAGTCGTTTAAAAAATACAGTAAATATTTATTAAAATACATCTCCCTCTATAATTGTTTAATAACATTTTTTCTGAAGGCTTCATTATTTATTAGTAACTTACTGGTTATTATTTTTATGGTGAATAAATAAATGAATATCCAAATCTTGATTTCTCGACCCCATATGGGTCATGGGTTTGAATCTCCTTCCCACCAAAAATGCTCGCAGTTTCAGCCGTGGTGGCTTTATAACATGACTGTCAATCCCACTATTCTTAGGTAAAACAGTACAGTAGCCCAGAGTTGATGGTAGGTGATGATGACTTACTGCCTTTCCCTCTTGAGATTTATTTTAGCAATAAATAGGGGCGTTACGGACAGCTAGTCCTCTAGTTGCTTTGCGCGAAATACAAATCAGACCAGTTGTAACTATACGTTGATATATTTGGGAATTAAAATCGGTTCTAACGTTAACCACTAACCAAACTTTGTTTTCTAGAAGTGATATTGTAATCTTTTTTATTGACAGAATTTATTCTTTGTTGAAAGAATAAACAAAGCTATGTACATGTCTTGTTAAACTGCTTGATATGTTTATAATTTTGGTTCCGCTAACGAAATAAGGACGTTAAGACTTTCTCTGTTCCTGTATAATACAACCACGAGCAAAGTTTTTAACAATGTTCTCAACGCCAACAATTAAAGGCTGATGTACTTTAAAAATATGTATCTGAAGCTACTAAGACTCTTTGAAGAAACTCAAAAGTGTATAATAACGTTAATTACAAACAGTAAAACTCGAACGAACTAATTATAGACCTGTTGTTGGTTTGTAGTTACAAACAAAGCCACACAATGGAATATCTGTGCTGTATCCACCGCTTGTACTAAATCCTGCATTTTAGTGTTGTAAACCTTCAGACTTACCTATGAACCAATGGAGAAATATTGTGGAACAATAAATAGCCTGAAGAAACATGAAGAGTGTTCATATGATGTTGTACAACCGTTTTATTTTATAAAAGGCAGTAACTCGATTGCAGATTGGATAAATGAGTTTTTTAATTGTGAACTGTGGTAAATCAACCCATTCCTGACACAGAAACCAAATAAAGTATTCTGGGGGGTTGTTTTACTGTGATTAATGGAGGATAGTTAACATGTGTTTAGCGAGCCATTACAGACTTAAACCTTGTATCTCAGAACGGCTGGTATGGGTAGTAACGCTTTTACTGATAAGAAGAGAACAACGTTTTAACCTTCCTAGGTCATCTTTAGACACTTTTATTTATAAGAAGAATGCAACGTTTTGACCTTCCTAGGTCATCTTCAGACACTTTTATTGATAAGAAGAGAACAACGTTTTGACCTTCCTAGGTCATCTACAGACATTTTTATTGATAAGAAGAGGACAACGTTTTGACCTTCCTAGGTCATCTACAGACATTTTTATTGATAAGAAGAGGACAACGTTTTGACCTTTCTAGGTCATCTTCAGACACTTTTATTGATAAGAAGAGAACAATGTTTTGACCTTCCTAGGTCATCTTCAGACACTTTTATTGATAAGGAGAGAACAACGTTTTGACCTTCCTAGATCATCTTCAGACACTTTATTGATAAGAAGAAAGAAACGTTTTGACCTTTCCAGGTCATCTTCAGACACTTTTATTGATAAGGAAAGAACAACGTTTTGACCTTCCTAGGTCATCTTTAGGTTAAAAAGATGATCTTCTTATTTTTAATTTTTTAGCGGCTATTTGGCGCAGATAGTCCAGTTGCTTTATGCCACCAATAAAATCCAAACAACTTGTAACAACGGAAAGTTTACGATCAAAGGGATTGACTTGACCTCTTGACTTGGATCTTATTCAGATGCGCCCCCTCTAGTAGATAAATAATTTACTACTTCTAGGTTTAGAATGCGCAGCACAATTGAGATCATATCCTTTATACATTTGTTTTTTAAAGGAAACATGTATTATTTCTCACACGTTTTAACGAAGAAAATGTTAAAATTATTTGGTTTGGGAACCTATAAAGCTTTCTACTTTCATCTAATTAAATATTCCATAATTACTGGCAGACAGAAAATAAAATTAAAACGTTCATTTCCATCCTATCTCTAAGTGTAGGACCGTATGGATTATTCAAACATTACTCAAACATTAAAAAGCTGGTATTCATACTGTAGGAGAGAAGACCATTTCATAAAAAGTAAATTCAATAGAAATGTTGGTTCCTTTGTAAATTCTGAATACACCTAAATACTAACTGTAAAATACAAACAGACACTTAAATTTATTTGATGTCATAACAGAATTTCAAGAGAACTGAATTTGAAGAAGTGATGTAGCATGGCCTCTGGGGGCTTTCTGGTAATAAAATAGTATTTTTCGCTCTCTTACAACCCAACCTCACCAATGATATATAGTTAACAGAACAGACTATATTATAACACAATTCAATAAAATAAGACTATGTCTCTCATTTTTTATGGCAATATTACAGATTGGGTATGAGAAAAAAGGGTGTGTGGGACCTGAAGTTGTTTATTCTCAAGAAGACTCAGAAATGAACGTTTCGCAACTGTTTACAACTAGGCTTTTCTCAAATTGCAACGGTGTGTTAGACTAGTTTTCATATTCAAAAAGTTGGTCATTAAGAAATGTGTCTTTGTTCCATTATTCAGACCCCTAGCCACATAAAGAAAAACTGTATAAATGAAATTTTGACCTTTCTTGAGTTGCTTCATGTGGAACCCTAGGGCACTGATCCTGTAGCAACTACTCTAGTATTGAAGAAACTTAAGATCAAACATCTATGTAATAATTTAGACTAGAGTATTTAAAACCCAAAACCAATGTAATATATGTTTTTTATGATGTCTGTTACTGACCGATACTACAGTAGATAATAATGTAAAGGAAACAAACCTTACGAATAAAAAGTAAAATTAAGCAAAATAAATTTTGAAATAATTTTATTAAAATGAACTTATTTGATCCAGTGAAGTGAAAATATGTGTATGGAAATAAGAAAGGAAAATGCTGTTATAAATTCAGAGTATCGAATTGAGTTACAATAATGGAAGGCTTGCAACATATTGTGATATTATGTAGACTAAGAGATTGGACTACTGTGTAACCAGTGAAAACAGATGCATAGCAAAAATTAGAGTAAATATAGATTAGAAAGAAGATTGTCAACAGAAAATATAGATTAGAGGGAAGGGAATTCGTCAACAGAAAACAGAAACTAAAAGTAAGTGGATTAGTCAACAGAAAATATAGATGAGAGGGAAGTGAGTTACTCAATAGCAAATACAGGTCAGAGGAGAAAATAGTTTGTCAACACAAAATATAAATTAAAGGGAAGGAAGTTAGTCAACAGAAATGCATATCAAAGGGAAGATAGTTATTAAATAGAAAATACAGGTTAGAGAGAAGGACGCTAGACAACACAAAATACAGATGAGAGGGACGTGAGTTACTCAAAAGAAAATACAGATTAGAGAAAAGTGAGTTAGTCAATAGAAAGTATTAATTAAAGGGAAGGAATTTAATCAACATAATATATAGTTTAGAGAGGAATGTGTTAGTCAACAGGAAATATAGATCAGAGGTAAGACTGTTAGTCAAGAAAAAATATATATCAGACGTGAGTCAGTCAACAGGAAATGTACATTAGGGGGAAGTGTTGTTGTGTTTTTGAATTAAGCACAAGACTACAAAATGGACTGTCAGTGCTCTGCTTACCACGGGTATCGAAACCCGGTTTTTGGCGTTGTGAGTCCTCGGACATTCCGCTGAGTTACTGGGGCACAGATAGACAATAATTATTCAACAGAAACCATAGATTAAAGGTAAGTGACTTAGAAAATACAGATCAGAGACAAAGTGAGTTAGCCAAAAAAAATAAAGATGAGAGGAAAGTGAGGTGGTCAACAGAAACTATGGATTAGACGGAAATGAGCTGGTTGCTTTATGTATAAAACATGTTACTAAATCATTAGTTCTGTAGTCAACCATGCTCTTTATATTTCCTGCTCTTTTATATATAAATCACTTATATTGAAAACGACGCTTATTTAAAGAAAAGAGTTAGATTATGCTACCTATAGACACAGGTAGAAGACCCAATTGTCAGAGCAAGAGATATGATGAAGGTGACTGTCAGTGTTGGAGGGAAGAGTAAGTAAAGGATCTAATTGGTGCAAGGAGCTATTAAAAGTTTAAAGATAAAGGGCATAAATTAATTCTGTTTGTTTGTATTTCGCACAAAGCTACTCGAGGGCTATCTGCGCTAGCCGTCCCTACTTTAGCAGTCTAAGACTAGAGGGAAGGCAGCTAGTTATCACCACCCACCGCCAACTTTCGGGCTACTTTTTTACCAACAAATAGTGGGATTGACCGTCACATTATAACGCACCCAAGGCTGAAATGGAGAGCATGTTTGACGCGACCGGGACTCGAACCCGCGACCCTTGGATTACGAGTCGAACGCCTGAACACGCTTGGCCATGCCTGGTCTATTAATTCTGTCAAGTATGATATTTTGAACGGATTGTTTGTAGTTAAGCAGAAAAGAATGTTTGCAAAGATTATTAACTTAGTTGAAAGCCAAATTTTTGCAAACATACTTTTCTGCTTAAGTACAAACTATCCATTAAGTACAAAAATCAGAATAAAAAGAGTTATAAGAATAGACTTAAGTGTTGCTATTGTAATGCTAGAATTATAAGAAAAAAATGGATGACTTTAGAACACTGGTAGAAATAGAAAATTTTGATATAACAGGAATAACTAAATATAAATTATTTTGATGACAGGAATTTCTTTGAAATGCATGGTTATAAGTTACTTAATAGGAACTGAGAAGCCGAGAGAAAGAAAACAGTGTCTCTATATGTAAAATGTGAGTTATATCCTGTTGAAGTTGACAATATTTTCACAAGTAACAACAGGAAGACTGAAACCACTTGGGTTTCTATTGATGAATATTAAGGGCAAAATCTCTTAGCCCTTATTATTAAGAAACTTTACAGTGAGTTTTAGATTTCAGTTGTCAATGAAGACGTAATTATGGGTGATTTTAATTTCAAACATGTCCACTGGGAAATGCTAGAGTCAAACCATGATGAAGAAAGTTTTCTAGGAATTGTTCAAGGTGGATTTCTCCGCAAAATTGTTCAAAAGACGTACTAGAAATAATCATATTTAAGATTTATTGGTAACTTTCAATATAAAAATGGTTTGAGAACGTAAAAATTGAGGTAAAACCAAGGTACATTGCTGTATTGGATTTGCTGTTTTTCTGCATACGGAAATCAGGATTAACGATATTTTGGTCCCAAATTTAAAAAAAAAATAAATAAATGTTGAAGTGATGCAACATGAATTGTCTGTTGTAATGTGGTCAGCTGACTTAGCTGAAGACAGCGAACAAATGTGAATTTTTTTTTTAAACATTTTTTAAATTTTTAACAGAAATATATTCCATACAAACATTTTTAATATTCAACAGAAATATATTCCATACGAACACTTTTAATATTCAACAGAAATATATTCCATACAAACATTTTTTTTAATATTCAACAGAGATATATTCCATACAAACCTTCTTTTAATATTTAAGAGAAATATATTCCATACAAACATTTTTTTAATATTCAACAGAAATATATTCCATACACAAAAATGGTAGCTGCAAATGAAAAACGTATAAAAAGTGTAAGAAATAAAATTAAAAAAATTATTACATACGAGGACTGACGTCATAAAACAAAATGTACTTTATTTAGAAGTTACAGGTCTGGGACCCCTTCAAAGTACTCTCCTCCCCAACGCACACACTTATCCCAACGGTGTTTCCACTTGTTGAAACAGTCCTGGTACGCTTCTTTTGTAATGTCCTCCAGCTCCTTCGTCGCATTTGCCTTAATCTCGGGAATCGTCTCAAATCTTCTTCCTTTCAAGGGTCTTTTGAGTTTGGGGAACAAGAAAAAATCACAAGGAGCAAGGTCAGGAGAGTAGGGGGGGTGGGAAAGAACAGTGATCGAGTGTTTGGCCAAAAACTCACGAGTTCCGAGGCACAAATTTCGCAGCAACGCGGTGGATCTTCAATTTTTCGATCAAAATCTCGTAACAAGATCCAACTGATATCCCACACTCTTCAGCAAGCTCTCTGACAGTCAGACGTCTATTGGCCAGCACCAGGGTGTTGATTTTGTCGACGTGTGGGTCGTCAGTTGACGTGGAAGGACGTCTAGGACGCTCATCATCTTCAATGGACTTTCAACCATCTTTAAAACGTTCATGCTACTTGAAACATGCCGTACGCTTCATAGCAACATCACCGTAAGCCGTGTTAAGCATAGCAAAAGTTTCAATCGCAGATTTTCCATGTTTAACACAACATTTCACAGCAAGTCTTGCTCTTTCAGGTCATTCATTCTGAAATCCGCAAAACGAAAAAAATCGCACTTCACTTAAAACCGCGTAGCTAATACACAAATGAAGATATCTGCAATCGGGATATGGCGTCATAATCACCTGATCTGCGCGAACCTAGCGACACCAAGCGGACTCCCCTGGAACAAACTGGAGCCGCGAAATTCAAACAGTCCACGTATTTTTTGAACAGCCCTCGTATATAAATAATTTAAGGTAACTGATGGTTGCTGTTTTCAATTACGCACAAAGATACACAATGGGCGATCTGTGCTCTGCCCACCACGGGTATCGAAAACCGGTTGTTAACCTTGTAAGTCCGCAGACATACTGCTGAGCCACTGGAGGGCAAGTTAACTGGTATTATAGGAGATTTCGAATAATAGAAGGTCAAATAAGTTGGCGAAACAGGAAATTAGAACACCTAAAATGATGCATGAAATTATTTGGGTGATAACATAAGACATAATATTAATAATTTTTTTAAAAAGTATATCAGGGATAAATACAGGAGATAGAACCTTTAAGGGGCGATAAAAGAGGCTTTTATCTGATGGCTATGAAATGGCTGGGTTATTTAATTCCAGTTTTTATTAATGAAGACTTAAGCAGTATTCCTCATATTGAAGAACTGATAAATGAAAACGAAGTTGAATAAGACAGTTGCATAAATTCTGAGCTTACTTCAACAAAATTTGAGAGTTTAAAGAATGTTCAGACTTCTCGGCGAGGTAATAATTCTCCGCGAGTTTGAAAGGAGATCAAGGATTATATATGTGAACCACTTGCCAAAATTTTCTCAGTCCTTCAATAGTGGACAAGTACCAACAGATTGAAGATTAGCTAATGTCGGTCCTTTCCTCACAAAGGTGTTCCATGAATTACAGACTTATTAGTCTTGCGACAGAAAGAAAAAAGTACTTTCAAAGTCATTGAATAAAGTTTACAGTTTCATCAGACTGCCAAAATATTTTCAATAAGGAAAAACATTTCCTTACAAATCTCTGATATGTTTTCAAAATGTTACTGCATATGTAGACGAGAGTAAAGGTGTGGATTGGGTGCATCTGTATTTTCGTAAGCATTTGTTAAAGTGTCATATAGAACTTTTCTCTGTAAATGTGACGGATAAGTTAACTAAATGGATAAAATAGTGGCTTGATGGAAGAAAGCAGAGGGTTGTTATAAGTGGAGTTTAGTCAGACTAGATCAGTGTTGCAAGTGATGTATCTCAGCGCTCAGTTTTATAACCATTGTTCTTTTGATTTACATTAATTACATAGATGAGGAAATAATTAATAAATTATTTAAATGTGATGATGATATCAAGGTTTTACGTGTTGCTGGCTGTGAAGAGAATGTTGCTGTGTTAGAAAACAAGTTAGATCATTTAATGAGTTCCACAAATAAATGGCGGATGGCTTTCATTATAATAAATGGAAGACCCTGTATGTGGGGTGTCATGATTGAATAATTATATTTGTCGGAGAATACCCTCAACTGTATTAATAAAGAAAGGATTATGGGGTAATGATTGTTTTTTCTTGAAGCCATCCAAGAAGTGTGCTTTTGCTAGTGGTAGGGCAAATAGGATTTTAAATTATATTTACAGAACTATTGAATACAAGTGTAAAAAATGTGTATGATTTAGTTGTATAGGTCGTTGGTTAGATCATACATGAAGAATTGTGTTCAGTTTAGGGCTTCTTACCGTATGAAAGACACTGAATTATTGGAAAAGGTTCAGAGAAGGGTCATTGAAATGGCACTTGGGGTGGAGTGGTTGACATAGGAAGAGAAATTAAGATACTTAAATTGTTTTCTCTTGGAAAAATAAAGATAAAGTGGGCCTGCTTGAAGTGTTTAAGACTGTAAGAGGAATTGATAATACTGATATATTAACACTTATGATACTTAAGATTGAGAAGTACAGAACTAAGGGACACAAATATACATTTAGACAAGGTATAGGCCGTCTTCAACAAAGACAACTTTATTTTTCAAATGTTTCTGTTTTGTCGTTTTGAATTAAGCACAAAGCTACTCAATAGGCTACCACGGGTATCGAAACCCGAATTTTAGTGTTTTAAGTCCGCAGACATACCGCTGAACCACTGGTTCGCCTATGGAATGGGTTGTCTTCGAATCTTGTGAAAATAGCAAATATGAGTGAGTTCAAAAGAAAACTTGATAGATATATGATGAGAAAGAGCTGGATTTAATATTTTCAGTTTTAGTTTAGGATGTGTTGACTAATGTGGACCAAGTCCATTTTCTCCCTAGATATTATTTTATCTCTCACTATTTTGTCTTTATGCTATTCGTAATTGACCTCTATTTTTCTTGATAAAATATTGTATATGATACATGTTACTTTACATTTCTATAGTTTTTAGAAACGTGAAAAGTCTCACTACAGGCGAATGATGCTATCAGGTGGATTGCATTACTAAGGTTCAAAGGGAATGGTTTTATGAAGATTCAGTAAGCTCACAATGTTATTGGGGCTTTACTTCAGTCATATGGCCATATCAGGTATAACATCCATTTTTTGTTTCACTTTATAAATAAAAAAATTAAGTACAATTCACAAAGTTTGACATTCACGTAGGTTTGCATGCAGATCTTTTGTTTTCATTTATATATTTGATTATATTGCATGTGGTTTACAAGTGTTATAATATTCTTCAAGATTGCATGCAAATTTTTATCTTATGTTTCGAATTATTATTTGTATATTACATATGTCTTACAAAAGCTGATAGAGTTTCTATAGACTGATTACAGCTTCTAGTTTTTTTACTCAATCACACTTTTTTACAACATTTATCATAAAAAGGATGCCTATTTAACTATCCTGTGTTTTCTTTCGTTTCTCATAATTCTATCAACATAATAATGATTTTTTTATTGTTCTTGAAGAAATTAATTTCACTTACATAATTTTAATAGTATTTATATATGTGGAAGATGTTATCGTTACCCAGGATACTGTTACTTTGGGGCACACAGTATTCTGAATGATTATAATATACCTGCTGTTTAACTTTACATTATTTTTAAAAAAAAATCATATATTATATTTAGTAATTTACTTTATACACTTTTATCTTCCTGAAAAATTCTAATTTAACTTCTGTGTATGTTTTGATTTTGTTACAAATAAACATGACAAAAGAATTATGTCCTGTTTGTCTTCACTGTTATTTAAAATAACAATATTTATCATTTACTTGATGTATTTCTCGTAAAACTTTGAGATAAACCTCTGTCTGACGTCAAGACTGTTGCTTGTTAGGAAGTACAAAGGTCACTCATGTGGTCACTCATAGAAACAGTGCAGGCTCTGACGTTCAGACAGGTGTCGTCATCATCTCTGGTAGCATTATTGTATGGCTCCACTTCGATGAACTATGGTGGCACGTATATCAACACTCTCTCTGTCTTCAATCTTTAACAGCAATACGCCATCTGACGATACTTCCTGTAACTATGACGTCATTTTTTCTGATGACTTCATTGTTTGTGGGGTCTATAATTCCATTTTCTCCACCTCTCTTCCCAACATCTAAGATGGACGTGCATGTTACAACCTTTGGCGCCGTGCCGGGCAATAAATACCGTAACTATTCAAACATTTCTAGCCAAACAGCTAACACCACAATGTGTTCGGTGTTTTAATAAAATATAACCCCAGAATGCATTTTCGCTTCACAACTATTATTCTCTGAATTATTGAAGTAATATAATAAAGCTATAATTGCAGTATAATACTACTGAAAGTTTTAAGTCTTATTTTTCTAAGTCATATAGTTTCAAAAAATATAAGTTTAGAGAACTTTTATTGATTAAGGTAAAACATAATACACATCATTTCTTATTTCAATATTGAATATTGGAAGGTACGAAGTATTTCAAAGAGATAAATGAGAATCGCACTTTGACAAAAATATACGTGAAAGTGTACCACAAACTCAATATTCAATCATATTTAAAACATTTTTACACTGCTTATTGAACATCCAGTTGTGGACTAGCTTGAAAAAGGTTATGTTGGTGTTTTAATACGTCATTTCGGGGAATTTCTTGGGATAAATTTTACAAAAACTCCATTTGCAGGATTCATAATATTGATACCGAGTCTGACGGTCAGTTTCTGATAGAAAAAACAACAACAAAAACATTATTATAAAGAATTGTAATTTCACTTTAAATCAGTTTTTCTATATATATTTTGTGCGTGAATTGTTAAAAAACAAAAGTTATCCTACTGCAGAATTCAGATAATTTCTAATCAAAGGTTTATGAGTGGATAACGTAAAATCAGTTGTAAATTATGAGAGGTTTAATGTAATGAAGTCAAAGTTAAGATATATTCATTTGACTAAACATATATACTCGATGAATATCATCAAAAAAGTAAAATTATATATGTAACAATTCAAATAAATCATTCTAATTTAGGACATGACCAGTTCTCAAATAAATATTTTCCAAGAAGGTTATATCACCTTGACTTTTATCTCCATGGAGACGTTGCTTAAAATTAATTATCACTAAAGTGTACATTTACAAGTTTTAAAAGGAAACTTATATTTATTTGAACGTATTTTCCAATACGCTAAAAAACGAAGAAACACCAAAGATTAGAAAAATTGACAAGCATACTATATACATGTGATTGTTTGTTTGTTTTTTGAATTTCGCACAAAGCTACTCGAGGGCTATTTATGCTCGCCGTCTTTAATTTAGTGGTGTAAGACTACAGGGAAGAGAGGTAGTCATCACCACCCACCGCCAACTCTTGTGCTACTCTTTTACCAACGAACAGCGGGATTGACTGTCACATTATAACGCATCCACGGTTTGGTTGGACAAGTTACAAAATAAATATATATTCTGTTATGGTTACCTTTTCTGTTTTCTCACAAGGCATCAAGTAGTACTTCTGAACTATTCGAGTTATGGCCATCTTGGCTTCGAGCTGAGCGAATCTCATCCCAATACAGTTTCTAGGTCCATGTCCAAATGGTTGCCAAGCAAGTGGATGGTGGTCGTGATTATCAACAGAAAACCTGAAATATATTTAAAGTAAAAATTTAGGTGTAAAGTGTTGGTAAAGTTGTTAAAACAATAACATTGTATAGACAATCGTATAAAGAATATATATATGTATAAAGTGGCGTTTGCTCAATTTGAGAAACTAAAGAATTTTTCTTCTATTTTGAGCAAAATATTCGATAGCTTACTAAATACTGAATCGATTGTCTAACACAAGTTTATAAATGATATTAAACATAAATGATATGCGATGTCCCGTTATAAGTTTCCTGTAATAATTTCGTAATTACTAAATATTTTCATTTTTCTATAATTTAAAATAATGAATAGCATTTCTTAGCATACTACTAAGCAGGAATTTTGAATAAAATATTTCTACTTACTATAAAACTATTAGAACTGGGAACCAGCATTTCGCAACTGTTTAAGTAGAGTTAGGTAGCCATTTTTTAAAATGATTTCAATATTTTAATTTTCCTTTGTATCGCTATAGATACAAGTTATGGAAGAATGAACGATGTGTTTGTCAGCTGTACAAACTAATTTATGACAGTTTCTCGACATTTCTCCAGTTTACTGTTGTCATGGTTATATTTTCGGTTATAAACCATATTTTAACCCTTTCGAACGAATGCTACTTATAGAACAAAAGCAGACAACTTTTAAAAATGAAAATATTAAATATTGAAGTGTAGAAAACTGGTAAAATGGAATGTTTAGAACAGCAAATGGCTCCGAAGACAAAAATAACCTCATCCGTAAAATGGTCAGGAAACAGGACCTTCCGACCCAAAGCGTTTTTTCTATAAACATAAGCATATATTCTGCTACTTTAATAAAGTAATAGATAGAAACAAAGAAAAGAAGTCGATCGAAGGTCGCAAGCTTTATATAAAACTAAAATATTTTTCATTACGCGAAATATCGAAGAAACAAGAACAGTGGTAATTATCTTCGGTAATAAACTTGTCAAGTGCCCTCATGTAAATGATGAGATTGAAAAATTAGCACTTACTATTCACGTAATTTTACCCTATTAACGAGCGTGTGCGTGTGTGTTTTTTCTTATAGCAAAGCCACATTGGACTATCTGCTGAGTCCATCGAACCCCTGACTTTAGCGTAGTAAATCCGTACACCTACTGCTGTACCAGTGGTGGACTCCTATTAACGAGTTGTCATAATTATAATCTTACACACTTAAAAGTGTTATTGAATTAAACGCCATTTCACCACTCGTATGTTGAACCTTTCAATAAAAACCCCATTAGTCTGGCAATTATATACCTGGCATTATTGGAAAGTTATTTTGTCTTTATTTTACACTGTTATACTGCGTTACCTATAACTTCAAGAAAAAAAATATAGTGCGTTAGTAGCTGCAAGGTCATGCAAGGTGAAAAGAAACAAAGCAAACACAATATATATATATATGTTGTAATTACCTTTCTGGATCAAACGTTTCATGGTCTGGCCATAGAGCTGGGTTGTGATGAAGGTGGTAAACAGGAACCTGTACAGCCGTTCCTTTCGGAATTTGAATGGATCCATATGTTATATCTCTATTTGCCTCACGATTAACAAACCTATTAATATAAAATAACGAATTATTACAGCACAACCGTAATTCCCAGACAAAAACCGAAATCCCCCTGAGATTCTAGCATGGCAACCGTTACATTATTCGTTCTTTTACGTTATTATTTGCTCTATAATTCAGTCAAATTGACCACATTTTGATGAAACATGTTTAGAATATTATTCCTTATTCTCCTGCCAAGAATGAATCAAGTTTGTTGATAACAAACGACGTACGGACACATTTTCATATTTATTGAGAGCTGAATATGATCAAAGTTGAGTAACTGTATGAACTCTACTGAGTGACCTTCTAGTTCCTTTTGTATTGGTATAAACCCTACATTTGACGACCCCTGACTTATAGTGACTATTAATCCAAGATTTAAATCATTGATACGTTTCATGACACTACAACGTAGTCAAACTAACGAAGTTTATGATCCTCAGAGAACCTCTAGTTGTATATAATTTAATGTGTTCTATATAATTTAACGTTTTCTATGTAATTTAATGTAGTAAATCGCTTAGAAATACCTACTATTTTTCCTTTGTTTTCCATTTCGTTGGTATAAGATATTTTGATTTTAAAATATTTCTCTCGTATTTGTTGGCTACGATAAATATTTTGATATTTATGTTCACGTAAAAATATTCAAAACTTACAGAAAAACTGGTGGATAAACCCGGAGACATTCGCTGAAAACCTGATCCAGATAACGGAGTTTATGGACAGACAAATAGTCCAAGTTTCCTCCCTAAAATATTACATTTCTGTGAACGGTATTTTATTAAACAAAATACAGATCAATTCGATCTTATCGTACGAAACGAAAAATCTAAGTTTAATGTACCCTTCATGGAAAAATGATGATTAGCTTTTTAAAGTTAATACTTACTCGAGATTTCTAGATTATGTGAATAAATTCATAATTTTTGTGAAAGTATTTTCTGATCTCTGTTTAAGGTAAGCACTGTTTACAACAGCTGAAACATTCAAAATGATATATTACTAACAAGCCAAAGTTGTGAACTATATTGTAATATACGTACTTTTCCAACAAACTCGTCTACCTCTTGTCTTAATTTTTCTTGGACTTTAGGGTGCTGCACCAGTAGGTGTATGGTGTAACCAAGAGCAGAACTAGTTGTTTCATAGCTGAAAGAAAAATATATGTGTGTTGTCCTTGAGCACAATGGGCAACCTGTGCTCGGCCCAGCATCAGTATCGAAACTCGATTGATTAAACTTACTGCTGTGACACAGGGGTTGACTTCAATATGAAATGAGTTATACAAAAACAAGAAACAGAAGAAAAATTTAAGTTTAAAGGAATATGAACTTTGTTATGCCCTAAAGTTAAAATTATAATAGTAATATATTAAGGGTAATATTATTACTTCTAAGTATTTGTAACGGTTGAAATAATTTTAAAATAATAGTATTATATTAAGGGTTATATTATTACTTCTAATTATTTGTAACAGTGAAATTGATTTTAAAATAATACTAATGCATTAAGGGTATTATTAGTATTTAAGTATTTGTAACAGTGGGTATAATTTTAAAATAATAGTAATGTATTAAGGGTAGTATTATTACTTAAGTATTTGTAATAGTTGAAGTGATTTTAAAATAATAGTAATGTATTAAGGGTAATATTATTACTTCTGAGTATTTCTAACTGTTGAAGTAACTTAGTTAATGATAATATAATATTACAAGTTAATACAGTAGATTATTAGTGATTACCGAACTGTTAAACTAATTGCAATTAGTATGCTATTACAACCAGCAATATGTTGTAATTAATGATAAAATGACCATTAAAAGAACTACAGTTACCCTGCTACTAAAGCCAACATAGCGTTGTACAACACTTCATTGTCAGATAGTCCACTCTTGGAAACTATAATGATACAAGAAATGTATAATAAGTACTCAAATGAATTTAAGACTTTTATGAAATTATGTTATTAATGAATATAATTTTGTTTTATATCTGCAAATCAAAGTACATATAACACGTATGAGGAGTATATTCTTGTCTTAACTTTAGTAAACATTAATTTTACTGCTCACACCATTACACGAAGAATTACAGTTAGAAGTTTTTAGGGTTTCATGGACATATTTGTTGTCTGTGATAATGTTTCAAGTTCCTCTTTATCAGTTGCTAAAACCTGGATCACAGTTACATGGAGAGGAAGATGATCATGGTGTTATAACGGGTCATAATAAATACCATTAAACTGGTCGTTAACATGTGTACTTTCGTCAGGGTGTGATTTGTATGTTTCTTCTCCAGCGGTTAGTTGATTCCCTGTAACCTTCGTAACGTTGACACTGATGTTCTGAGAGTCCATCATTAACTGGAGAAGATCATTCCGTCTTTTCTATATCAGAACAATAAAAAAAATCCATGGATACCGTTAGCAACACTCTAGTTGTTTAGGTATTACACCTATGAGAAACTATAATACTTTCTTTTATATCATAATCTATTTTCTTAGCCTAAAGTTTTTCTTTGCCATTAACTTATGATCCGCCGATAGTTAAAACGTTTGTGGACAAAGAGCAGTATTCTGAAGTTTGAGTTATTTATATTGAAACTAGTTTAAATATCAGAAAATCTCATGAAAACAACAGTCGAAATAAAGTTGTGGTGGAACGGGATGTATCAGAACCATGTGTGAAGCTGAAGTGTTTTCATGTCATGTTTTAATTCTTTGTTTGCGTGTAAGGTATATTTATTCAAGCTAAGAACGATATATAAATGGTTTTCCAAATATACATATATAAAAGATTATCTTTCTTTCATTCAAAAAATAATTAGTACTTATTTACATTAATTCCTCCAATACAAAAATCAATCGCATTTAAAGTTGTGAACGTAGTATATTCCTTTGTATGATTGTTAATAAAGAATACGCAAAGCTATTAGAGTGATTCGCTAAAATGATAGATTACAAGAAAGGCAACAAAAAACGCCGTTCACTGCCAATGAAAACACAGAGTAGTTGACTGTTTTGTTTGTTTTTCAATTTCGCGAAAAGCTACTCGAGGGCTATCTGCGCTAGCCGTCCTTAATTTAGCAGTGTACGACTAGAGGGAAGGCAGCTAGTCATCACCACCCGCCGCCAACTCCTCGGTTACTCTTTTACCAACGAATAGTGGGATTGACCGTAACATTATAACGCCCCACGGCTAAAAGGGCGAGCATGCTTGGCGCGACGGGGATGCGAACACGAGACCCTCAGATTCTAGTCGCAAGCCCTAATCCACTTGGCCATGTCGGGCCGATTGGCCGACGCATTATCATTTCTCCATGGCTCAGACGGGTATAATCGGTGAGAAGATTCGAACTAGAGATTACGAGTCAAATGTTTTAATCACTATGTCTTAGCAGCACAATAGATTCGTAAAAGTCTATATTAAACCTAGTTCTAATGTTTTGTTAATATAAGCGTTAATATAAGGGTTAACTAGTTGATGTCAAGGTATATTTTTACACATACCGCTGGATCAGCTGCTCGTGATTTCATAACATGACGACAAACCTCCACAAGATCGAGAAATGGATTGGAACCTTTGTTCCAAAATTTATATTGAAGATGTCTGATATTTCTTGTGAACCAACCAAAAGCCGGAAACGACACTAAAACACAACCATAAAATCGTATTGAAGATATACGACAAAAACCATATTGTTTGTGGTAAACTATGTAAAATAACATTTTATATCATCAGTTTTATTTTTCAATTGCGTTTATAAAAATTAGATATAATTAGGACGTAAAATTATATTATAATCATTAATGAACATTTGGAACGATAAATAGGTGGTACATTTTTCGTTTATTTCGATGCTGTTAGGTCACAGTATCTGCCTTTTTTCATGCATAGTACTTTTTGTTAAGAACCAAAAGGCAGCAGTAGTAAATCCAGCAATTCAGATTGAATAAAAGAGGTCGCTAGATGGGTGCAAAGGGAAGGTGTCACTTTAGATGACGGGATCATATTTCCAAACGTTATTATTAGTGTGGACGTCAATGGGAACTTGTGACTAGATCGCCATTACAGGTGGTCATGCCGTCAAAAGTTTTAATTAAAAGGCGTGTTGTTGGGGGCACGTTGATAGGACAACAAAACAGACAGCCATTAATCTTATAATATATATCTCATCATGCCGATAATTAATTAATTAAATCGTCTTAAAAAGAATGCTTACAGTAATTCATTAAATCAATTATATTTACTACGTCCTCAAAAGGACGCTTAACTCTCGTTCATTGATAATTAATTCAGGAAGTCAATTTTAATTAATTTGTCGTAGAAAAAAGATTCTTAACCCTAATTCATCAGGTAATTAAATTTCGTGTCCTATAAGAACAGTACCTCACTCAAGTGCTTAAAGATTTTCAATGATATTATAATATGTCAATGGCAATATTTTATGTAACAATATCACAATTATATGCATTTTACTACACACCCATAACATATGTCTTTAGGTATATATCGCCCTAAAAGATGCGATATCATACAATATTTGAAACTATAACCTTATTATACATTTTACATCGTCAAGGAAACGTTTATTATATTTACATGGAAAATAGGTTAATTATACAGGTCACAAAAGCAAAGTTTGAAGGGAATAATGGCCATTTTCTGTACTTTTACAACATAAGCAATTGAGAAATAACACATACTATCAAGGAACAAAAGTTGTGTTACATAGCTTTATTTAATGTAATATGGGCCCGGCATGGCTAAGCGTCGCGGGTCCGCATCCACATCGCGTCAAAAATACTCGCCCTTTCAGCCGTGCGAGCGTTATAATGTGTCAGTCAATCCCACTATTCGTTGGTAAAAGAGTAGCCCAAGATTTGGCGATGGATGGTGATGACTAGCTGCTTTCCTTCTAGTTTTACACTGGTAAATTAGGGACGGCTAGCACAGATAGCCCTCAAGTAGCTTTGTGCTTAATTAAAAAAAAATGTAATATGATACATTTTGTTTCGCATTTGCAATAAATGTGTGTAAATTTAAATGCGCTTAAAAGGAGCAATATTATGCAATACATAAAATTCTACTTTGACTTTATACAATATTTTACATCTTCAACAATACGTTTATTATACAATAACAGTTTTACTGATGTGTCACAAAATAATTTGTATTTATTTTTAAAAGGCGAATCTTCAAATATCCTTAATCACTATTATTAATATACGAATTTAACCAATATACAACAACATTATTTGTACAAACTGTCAACGTCCAGATTTAATTGTGTTAAAGTTCTTTATTTATCATTAATAATAAATTATTCACTTACTGTATCTGTACATTTTTTTAAATAACAGTTTTTCAACTTCAAACGTACAAAAAATATGTGAAAGTATGGAATACTTATCTAAACGGTTCATAGAGTCTTTAAGACAATGTTCTGTAAGACACTTAACGTTTTACAAATCATACATAACTAATAAATGTCCAACAGTTAAATATAATAAATGAATGACTTACTAATAACTGACACCTACAACACAAGACGTTATATCATGAAACAGACAATATACAAATTTCTAGCTATTGTTTTTGTTATAAGTTAGGTCTGTCATGGACAGTGGTAGGGACACTCGACCCGTAATCTAAGGGTCTCTGGTTCAAATACCCATCACACCAAATATGCTCGTCGTTTCAACCGTGGGGTCGTTACAATGTTACGTTCAATTCTACTATTCGGTGGTAAAACGAAGTTATCAAAGTTTATGATAACATGAATTATGCAGTTCAATGTTTATTATGTATATATATATATATATATTCATATATATATACAAAAGATCACTTACCATAAAAACTGTATAATTATATAAATATGTTGTGATGCATGTCAGTTCAGTGCAATTTTTGTATTTTTTCAAACTGTACGTTTATCAAATTTGCTTATCAATGATGAAACATTTTTGCAATCTGCCTACAAAGTTGTACAAAACGCTAACTGTGTATTCTAAATACTTGTTAGTGTAAAATTATTGCAAACTATGCGCAATATACAGCAAATTCTCAGACTGTAACAGTCGGCTCAGAACAATTTTTCTAAATGAAAGATCGATTCTACTCAAATAAGCGAGATTTTATTATTATTTTTAATTGTATAATATTTAGAAATATTATTGCTACATATTAGATGAAAATTTATATCATTGACAAAAGCCAGTTTTGATCTACCTCACAGCAGTGATTAGTTTATTTTATGACACTTTTTAAATCAAAGACAGGTCAAAGGTTTTCTTTACGTAAACACTTATTACACTGATAGTCAATGTCATAAGAATTACACACAGCGTTATTTGTTTTTTGTTTATAGTTAAACACAAAGCAAGAGAATGGGTATCTGTGCTCTGCTTACTACCAGTATTGAAAACATGTCTGCAAACTTATTGTTGTGTTCACAGCATATACTAATTACCTAAAATATCTCAGGAACACCAGGCACCCTGTTAATTATACAAACACATACTCTTTCACCTTCATGTTATTTTCCTAGTAATTCATTTTTCCTACATCTAAAAATAATAACGGAATGACTTACTGGTAATTCATATATTTTCTATTAAAGTTCCTGAAACACTAAAAAATAACTCACAAATGCGATTCGAACATGTGTTAAAGATGATCATTTGGTCACTCATGTTATGAGCAAATGATAATGACATCAATCATTATCTAAATGACGTCATCAATGATTAGGAAGAATATACTGTCACAATATAGGAGATTCTCGTATATTATTCTTTCAACAATTAGTTCGCTAATACTCAAAATAGGAAAACTTACAATTTTTTTATCGATTATTCATTTTAAATCATAACATATAAATACATCACATAAAAAATTCAGCTATAATTCTATGTTATTTGAAAAGAATGCTTGAAGAATAACATTTCAGTCACACTTTGACACTTCTCTGTTCATCTGTGGTTGTCACGAGATCATTGACAAAACAGTTGAATGTAAGATTACCCCTTGTGTCTAATAACTGCTGTACATACTTGTTCTATCACATTATTAATCAATCAAAACAATCTCCATAATATAAAAAACTTTAGTTGTCAATTACCATTGTAAAAACACTTTACTTGTCAATTACCATTGTAAAAAAAACTTTAGTTGTCAATTACCATTGTAAAAAACACTTTAGTTGTCAATTACCATTGTAAAAAATTACTTGACAATTATCATTGTAAAAAACACTTTACTTGTCAATTACCATTGTAAAAAATTTAGTTGTCAATTGCTATTGTAAAAATTTAGTTGTCAATTACCATTGTAAAAAAACTTTCAGTTATAAATTAGTAATTATTTTTCGACTATTTAAAAAAAGTTTTATCTCGTCATGTTTTCAAAACATGGATAATCTTTCATTGACATCTTATCCAATATTTTAAAATCACCAAAGTTTTGTAATTTTCTCACATGAAACACATACTTTATCATGTAAAAATGCGAAAATTATTTGTGAAAAGTTGGTAAAAGTGTTATTGTATAATAAACGTTTTATTGACGATGTACAATGTTGTATTAAGTCAAATATTTTGAATATTGTATGATATTTTCACCTTTTTAGTGCGGTTTAAATGAACAGACATGTATAGTGTGTATGGTAAAATGAAAATAATTACGACAATGTTACACTGAACATAGTTTTGACATCTTAGTGTATCACTGAAAAATTTTAACCTTACTTAGAAAGATATAGTCCCTTTATGATATGAAAATTAATTAACTCATAAATTAGCTAAGCGTTCTTTTTCTATGATGAATTAATTGCAAGTAATTTAATTAATGAAGAACTTATAAATGAATTAGTGTTAACCATCCTTTTTAGGACGAATTAATATTTAACCATTTAATGAATTAGTATTAAGCATCCTTTCAGGATTCTTTAATTAACTAATTATCAACATGATGAGACATGTATTGTATGAGTAATGGTATCTTGTAAGACCGTCACAAACATCCTTCTATCTAATGACAACATTTGGACTCGTCATCTTTGACGACATCTTCCTTCCCTCGGTAGAGAGTACGTTTGAAGTGTCATCCTAACACTGTTAAGCAAATGATACAAATTTAAACAATTTCATACACACTTTCTCCACTATAACAAACTTATTAAAACTATTATACACACCAAAATACCAAAACTCTTACTGTGAATGAGGAAAAGCAACGACTGTATTGAAGTACCGAAAATTACTTTGGCATGATGGATTAACTCGTGTTCCATTGGATTTTTCTGAACATGTGCATCAATTCCTAAAGCACATTTAACCATAACGTCCATAGTCATGGCCTGGAATAGCTTATATACGTCTAGGTAATTTTCTTGTCTAGAATATTCCTCAATATTTCTGAATAAGTCATTTATAGTTTCATCCATAGTTTGTGCCATCTAGTGAACGAAAAGAGAAAGTTATATTTAAAAACGAAATAATTTAAAATACTACACAATATGGTTATATGTTGTAAATAAGTACACGTGAATGTTCGTCTTATTCTTATCTGTTGGTTGAAGAACAAAGCATTGCATATCAAATTATACATTTTCGTTAAATATCGAAGTGTGTGTTGGAATATTCTATTAGTAAGATTAGTAAAAATTAAGGGAAAAATATTTAACATAATTTACTGTAAGACGGATTTACAGTAATGAATCCTTTATGAATTCATGAAGGATTTATGAATCCTTCAAAAATATTCAAATAAATATTTAGTAAAATATAGTTCGTTCTATATTTGCGTGAATACTTTCTTTTTTTTACAAATATATTGTTTCTAACCTTTGTGTTGTCGACAGAATAAACAAAAAAATTCGCGTTTTTCACATGATTTTAAGGTCATCAACTGATTAAAAGTTTCTTTCGTAGAATAACGGTTGTAACCTTTGTTGCTCAAAAGAGTTGTTCTTTGTTCGAACAATAAACAAAGTTGTTGATGTAGCTTGTTAAACTACTTGATATATTTTAAAGTATGCTCAGGATAACGAAATTAAAACAATATTACTTCCTCTGAAACAGCATTAACGTATTCCAAATCCATTGTTGGTTTCTAGTTAAATAGAAGGGCACACAACGGAATATCTGTACTGTACACGCCAAGGGTATGAAAGCTTGTAGTTTAGTATTATAACCCTTGAAACTTTCAATTGATCTATTGAGAAGATATTGTGGAGCAATGAATAGCCATAAGGAAAATGAATGGGGTTAATATAATGTCAAGCAACCCTTTTATTTTATAAAAGGGTGAAACTCGATTGCATGTTGTGTGAATGAACTTTCTAATTGTGAACTGTGAAGGATAGTTAAAATGTGTTTAATAAACTGTTACAGGTGGTGTTTGTCAAGTCTTTATCTGGATGTAAATATGCATTTGAGCTAAGGACATACGAACTTCTGAAAAAAGAACTGTATTTTATAGTTGTTCTAAAGAAGACATCTGTGAATATTCACGAGTTGAATAAAGTTATTAATACTTACTGTTTTAAGTTTCAGGGTAGTAAAGGAAGGGGTTATTACACTTCTAACTCTCTTCCAGCGAGTTCCACGCAGGAAAATTAGGAAGTCGTTAATAGGTTCTCCCGGTTTCCTTGGTGGATCTAATTCAAAAAGACCCTAAAAACCCAATGATAAAACACGATGCAAAAGAAACACCTTGAAGAAGTCCACAATATTCAGTTATTTCACTACTGAATACACTGTTGGTTGTTTACATATACGACATATAACCAGTATCACTGATACTAGAATATTTAACAACACGAGCTGTAAGAAATAATATGTATAAAAACTGTTACTCAAATAAATTAGTTTTTAATATAATTGATCACAATATGGTAAGTGGTTTTACAGAAAAAAACGATATAAATTATATTATGTAAGAAATTTGGCGTTGTTTTAAACTTGGTTTGTCAAAAATTATTATTGTATAGTAATATTTAATGAAACAAAGTCAGGTTTGGATTGAAAGAGAAACTTTGTGTAAAAGTTTTCAAACATACTATAACATTAATTAATACTTTACATTAACAAAAGGCACATGGGTAGAAATAATCCTTACTGGTCGATCTGCAAAATCCATGAAATCCTTAATCAGAATTTCTTTTAACAGGTCGAGATCCATCACCACCAAAACTGGTCTCATTCCAAAGAAGTAGCTGGAATACGGAAATCAACATAAAAACTATAGCTTGTTCCTTATAAGATAACACCTTTGTTTCAAAACTAGTTGCTTGAAGTGAAACTAGGGATACTGTGTTGTCTTACACCGCATCCTATTAATATATATATTTGTTAGAATTAACATATAAAAGTTGATGAGAATATATCATTATTTCTTTTCCAAATAACTGTCCTGTATCAATTTGCTAATATCAGATATGTACAATTGTAACTTGGTTTAATAATAAGCTGATCAGAAAAGAAAACAATATAACCAATAATTAGTTTACTTTCTCTTTTTACCTACAGATAGTGCTAAAGTGTCATCTCTTTAAATTTCAAAATTTAGTGTTAGCTGATTTGCTACTAAGTATTAAAGAATGACTTTAAGTGTCATTACTGATACAAAATATAATTAAAATCATGTTTCAAGTTGAAATATTTTGATAACAATGGCTGACTAAGTTAACAATGTGAAACGTTCCGCATATAATAAGGTGTTTTTAAGTATTTTTAAGAATGTTAACAAGTTTAACAAGAAATTTAATTAATTTACTCCAGTGTCAAACAATTGATTATTTAAAAAAAAAAAAACAGAGTTAATGTGGTTAAAACAGCGTTATATAAGAAATGTCACGTCATTGGCTAGGGTTAGTACAGAGATTCACTAAACTTTCAATGACCGAAATTAGTAGCTGAATAATTTAGTTGGGTACTTATTTAACAATAATACATGTACTCACTATTTTGAATAAAACGGTTAATTAATGGCACCACTCTTATTGGTTTATTGTTGTTCAAGAAATTTAACTCAGAGATAACTTAAAGAAAACACATGATAACATACTGACCTGAATAGTTTAACTAAATATATGAGTAATGAATGATTAAATTAATTATTAATTATTAAAGACCAGCGACCTGATCAGTTCAACTGAATGTTAATGAACATAACTTGCTAAAGTTTAATTAATATTAATTTATAAAACTCAAAAGAACTTTTTAAATTCACCAAACGTTGAGAAGGCAGAGAAAATAGTGTAATGAAAATATTCTAAGTTATAATAGTAATTAATGAAACACTCACTGACAATAGTTTTATACAACGTTGAAAAGTGTGAATAGAGATTGAATTCTATGTTAAGAAACTCATTTTTACTTTGCTACTTTATGAAGATAGGTAGTGAAATATTGTGTGTAAAGCAATTTAAGGATAGTTTGTTTAATGCTAATTATTAAAACTCAGTCAACATTTTAGTTTTCAAAGTATCGATAAGATATTTCGTATATATTTTGAAACTTTGTTTTACTTCGAGGTTAGATGACGTAAAGAAGTATATATGATATAAATACAAACTTATTTCGTATAAGTATATAATAATTATGTATCACTTACATAAAAACATTTCCATACTGATCTATCCAATTTTGAAGACAAGAAAGGGGTCCCTGTATTTATAGATATATGATATCAATTGTTACATTTCATATTAGTGCGGTTATTTTATTGTTCATTTGCCTGATTTAGGCGTTTAAACCATAGAAACACATCAGAAAACATTTATGTTACACTTGTTACTAGAACAAATTATGAATTTTTTGCTTAAAATCCTCTTGCAGAGATTATTTAACTACACATTTAAACAAATATCATTATACACATGTCCAGAGACGAAGAGAACTACAAGACTGTAATATTTTCAAAGTGAAATATAAAAGTACCAGTTTAAACAACTGAATTTTATTTTGAGTAAAGAATATAAAATCATACCTTCCAGTATAGTTCCCACATGTTACCAAAAAACAAATTAGGTTTTGGTCCTGGAAATCCTAGCTTGACAAAACTGTTGAAATGTTTTCTCCTCCTTCTAATGTTTAGAAAATAAAAAGTTAGAGTTAACAACATTCTTTAACCAAATTACACATCTAAAAGTTAACAGCATCCTTCAACCAAAGTATGCATTTATAAGTTAACAACATCCTTCAACCATTTTTTTTATATTACTGAGAAAGTTCAAACTTCGAACCCTCATAATGACAGTTTGTTACGACGATCTCCGAACTCCCTCTGGACCAGGGAAAACAGAATGATGGTTATCTTAATAACTAATATTCAAAATTTAGGGGTGAAACAACTTTCACAATAAAGTAACAAAACGTTAATATGATATGACAACTTTCAAGCATTTTTGTTTTCTGAAGAATATATATGTACGTCTGTTATAATAATATCTCGAGAGATGAATACCTTTATTAACTCAACAGTCTGGTAGTGAGAGACCGTCGCTATATTATAGAATGTTTGTTTGAAAATAAAACCATCCTTATTTTATATTATACTCTGTACCTAGTAATTTTAGTTCAGTTTGTATAGAGTGTGATAACGTATTGTTTTACAAAAATAATTTAATTCAATACATTGGTTTTGTAATGTAAGTATGTCCTCAAATCAAATATTTATGTATAATAGTTCTGCACTCAGTACACGTGCAAGGACGTGGAAATGACAAATATATTTTAACTGTTGTCGTGAATGAAAATTAAGTATCGTGTAATCAACTGTGTCGTATTGCTTTAGCACCGAAAATAATTTTGTCGTTTTACAAATATAGAGGTAAGCATGACACTGAGTTTTCACCATTTTTCTGTGTAGCAACTCAGACACAAATATTAATATATGTGTTGTATGAGTATTACACGTTAGTTTGCTTCTTTATATCACACATTGAAACTAACTTAAGAGTACCCACGAGAGGTTATTTTGACTTTCTGTAATACATATTAAATCTAATATTATGTAATCCATCAGAAAATTTTACTATTTTGTAATAGATGTTGAAATTAACATAAAACAACATGAGAAAACCCAATTTCCCTTTATTTTATAATATATTATAAGCTGCTAAATAAAATGTTAATGGTGGAGTTTGTTTTTAGAAATATCTCATTGACAAACAGCAACTTGTTGATATGGCTGTACCTTTAGAAAGATTCCACACACATATCAGTACTGTCTGACAATACTATTTTAGAGCCAGCTTTGTATGAAGTGTACCTACTTTAATGCTGGCATGTCCAGGTGGGTTAAGGCGTTCGACTTGTAATCTTGGGTCGCGCGTTTGAACCTCGTCACACCAAACATACTAGCCCTTGACGCCGTGGGGGCGTTATTATGTGACGGTGAATCCAACTATTCGTTGGTAAAAGAGCAGCCCAAGAGTTGGAAGCGGGTGGTGCTGTCTAGCTCCCTTCCCACTAATCTTACACTGCTAAATTAGGAATGGCTAACACAGATAGCTCTTGTGTAGCTTTGCACAAAACTGAAAACAAACGTACTTTAACGTATTTTATTAAAAACGAAAATGTTCACAACAAGTGATACCAATAGTAGCCTGCAGAGAAAAGATGTTTCATGTTGAAATAATGTCTCTAATGTCTCTAAAATACAGAAAAATCTACTTACAGTATCCAGATTGTGAACAGTATTATGAAAAGGACGATCGTTACTGGTCCGAACATTGTGCTCAGAACCTAAACAATAAACAACTGAATAAACTAACAAAATAATTATGGTCACTGAAAAACGAAACAAAACAATCACGTCTGCAATAAGACAAATTTAACACTTTAAACTTTATACAGGGAAGTATGACTTCTCTATATGACTTTCGGCACAACTATTCTGTACAATTCGTCACTATTTGTTACGGTGATAGCCGGGTCTTTTTATACCATTAAGTAAGGATTATGAGACCAGCCGTCCAGTAATTAGAACCAATCGGAATCAAGGTTTAAAGCCGCCAATGAAATTCATTTTAGACAAGATAGCAACAAGAAGTACACGCAGGCCTCTCAAGGTCATAGTGTTTAAGACCTGACACAAAATTAATTGTTCTCTGATTACACTATGTAACACAAACTTTGTTCCTGGATAGTATGTGCTGTTTTTTAATTGCTTATGTTGTAAAAGTACAGAAAATGGTCATTATTCCCTTCAAACGTTGCTTTTGTGCCTTGGATAATGAAATTTAGAAATTAACTTATTTTCTATGTAAAAACGGACACATTTTCATTTACATAGGGTGTAAACAAAACAACAAATGAATCAAGATTTACATATATTTGTACTGAAGTTATACAAAAAGTTTAGAATTGAGTAGTTTTTCGAGATTTGCTACTTTTATGATTTCGTTATACGCTCCTTGGTAGTGGCGTTCAAAGTCCAGAATATCTTGGTGAAAACGCTCGCCTTGCTTCTCTGAGTATGCTTCCGTGTTCTCCTTGAATTTATCAAGATGAGCGTCAAGGATATGGACTTTCAGGGACATCCTGCTGCCCGTTTTGCAGTAGTTTTCACCAGAGCCTCAAACAGTTCCACGTAATTTTCGGTCTTGTGATTGCCCAAGAAGCCCCAAATCACTGCGACAAAGCTACCCCAAGCATTTTTCCCTCCCTACTGAGCTTCTTGAGGAATTCTATGCACTCTAGTATCTTCTTTATCTGTGGTCCAACGAAGACACCAGCTTTGACCTTTGCCTCAGACACTTTAGAGAAGAAGTCTTGAAGGTACTTGAAGGCTGCAGACTTCTTATCAAGAGCTGTGAAAAATTGTTTGATAAAACCCAGTTTTATGTACAATGGTGGGAAAAACACCTTCTGGAGGTCCACTAGTGGCTCACACTTGACATGCCTCCTTACAGAGAAATGTGTCCGTTGCGACCAGTGCTTCCTGTTGTAGTGCGCTGCGGTTTCTATGCTGTCCCAAAGGTAAAGATAACAGAGAAACTTGGTAAAGCCTCCTTGAAGACCCATCAGGAATGTCACAATATTGAAGTATCCGATAACCTCTCACTCATACTTATCATATTACAAGGCTTCTAACAAGGTCTTGATGCAGTTGTATTCCTCTTTGAGGTGCACCGAATGAGCCAGGGAAGAGACGGGTACTTGTTCCCGTTATGGAGCAACACAACGTCGAGACTTCACACATCAATCAATAGTTGGGTAAGAAAAAAAAAAGGTTCATTCACCTTTTGAAAACTCTGGGAGTTACAGGGTATCTTGTATTTGTGTTAAAATTGTGTAGATGTGTTTTCTTATAACAAAGCCACATCAGGCAATCTGCTCAGTCCACCAAGGGGAAGTATTAAAACGAGTTCTTGAAGACGCGTGTTCATCTATTATCATAAATAGTTAAACCTTATCAGACATGATGATAGTTTGTCGTTACCAACGGCTTTATGATTATTAAAAACCGATAACTCGAAAGTGTGTATAAATAAATCGATACGCTCAAAGTAAATACCTTAATAAAAGGTCTGTGTATTTGGTGTTTTGTTAACATATATCTGGAATAATCCTAAACATAAACTAGACAGTATCGTTTACAGAAAGTGCAGTATTTAAGGAAGGAAATAAACCCTTTCAATACTTAAGTAGTGATGTTTGTGTGTTTTCTTATAGCAAAGCCACATCGAGTTATCTACTGAGCGGAATCGAACCCCTAATTTTAGCGTTGTAAATCCGTAGGCAGTGGTGATGTTAATGTGAATTGTAAGAAAGTGGAAGAATCAGCTAAAGTCAAATAAAATAGTTGTTGTGGAGATAAAACACATAACAGAAAACAATAAAGAAACTGTTGCAATCTTTTACATTAACATAATATTTCTTTATAAATAAAACATACGTGATTATTCGTCTATAAGTTCTGGAAATTGTTTTAGTAAGTTAAACACGATATTCCAAGATATTTTTGTAAATAAACGTTTTCTCTTGAAGAAAAATGAAATGCTTTGACAAAGTGCAAATAAATATTGAAAGATTCGTACTTTTATCATTAGAAACTTAATAAATCAATCTATTTTTTAATCCAGAAAATGGAAAAATAAGTGTTAAAATGTGTTTAACTTTAGACCTTTGGGATAATAAATGTTCATTGCCGCCTAGTTTAATTTTCTCAGGGTCTTATGCAATACTAAAGACACAAAAATAATAAGTTTAGACTCACAGTATCAGGTAACGGTATACCATCTTACAAAATAATTAAGTTTATAATTTGAAATTACTTGTTTACGAGAGATAAGAACAAATACACAATTAAAAGAACAGTATAATTTGTATGGAAGATTAATAATATATATAAATATATATATATTTCAATCAATGTAATTACATTTTAATAAAGTTAAATAAACAAAATCACAAGAAAAGGACTGCTTTAAAACAGCAAATTCAAACATCCGACTAATTATATTAGTTTGTTATAACTTATAAAATAAGTCGAAACAAGAATAAATTAAATACAAAAGCTTCACTGATTGAAAAGATCCAACAGTACAAGTAATAACGTGGGATTATAAAATGTATCCTAGGTTTTGGAAGTGACTGTGGAAGTAACACCTACATTGTGGTGAAGATACACCGTCTATCAGTCTTAGCCTACACTCGCCAGTCTCACATAAGAAATGCAAGAGTAACATTAAATATATGAATAGAAATTAGGAGAGCGAGATATGGGTGCCCACAACATCCCACATCTATATCACCCTTCACTGCCTGTAAACGGTTGTGTGAAGGTGACTGTTTTACCAACTAAAGAAGAAAAAAATTAATTAAAAGAAAATAAAGAAATAAGATACAACCATTTGGTGGTAAGTAACGTTTACTTCAAGACGTAAATTTTCAACTTACTTTGATGTGTATTATATAAAATCAAAACAACCACACGTGGAGAGTTTAAAATTAGTTTAAATGTGTGATATAAAATAACAAAGCAACGTGTAATACTCATGATATACAAAGAATATTCGTTGCTAGACAGAAAAGTGTTCACAACCTCAGTGTCATGCTTACCACTATATTTGTACAGCTACAAAATTATTTTCGGTGCTAAAGCAATACGACACAGTTGATTACACGATACTTAATTTTCACTGACGACAACAGTTAAAAAAATTGTCATTTCCACGTCCTTGCACGTGCACCGAGTGCAAAACTATTATACATAAATATTTAGATTGAGGACATACTTATATTACAAAAGCAGTGTATTGAATTAAATTAATTTTGTAAGACAACAGTTTGTATAGAGTGTAAAAACGTATTGTTTTACAAAATTAATTGATTTCAATACATTAATATTTGGATTGAGGACATACTTATATTACAAAAGTAGTGTATTGAATTAAATTAATTTTGTAAAACAATACGTTATCACACTCTATACAAACTGAACTAAAAGGACTAGATACAGATTATAATATAAAATAAGTAAGTTTTTAATTTCAAAGAAACATCCTATGATATAGCGACGGTCTTTCACTACTAGACTGTTGAGTTAATAAAGGTATTCATCTCTCGTGATATTATTATAACAGACGTACATATATATTCTTCAGAAAACAAAAATGTTTAAAAGTTTTCATCTCATATTAACGTTTCGTAACCTTAATGTGAAAGTTGTTTCTCCCCCTAAATTTTGAATATTAGTTGTTAAGATAACCATCATTCTGTTTTCCCTGGTCTAGAGGGAGTTCAGAGATCAGTATAAAAATCTGTCATTATTAGGGTTCAAAGTTTGCAATTTCTTAATAACATAAAAAATCTGTCAATATGAGGGTTTAAAGTTTGCACTTTCTTAATAACATAATAAATATTCACACGTATATTGGAACCATGAATGTAACTAGAGAAACCATGAGCTGGAGGGAGGTGTTTTGTCTTATTCATTTTAATCTGATATTTCAATATTCGGGAAGGTGAGAAAAAACATTTCTTGTCTAGTTTTGTATGAATATCTAAAATAATATAGTTCCCTCACTACTTCCTTCAGTTTAAAACGAATGAAATTAGAAGAGTGTTGTTAAATTATTAATGTATACTTTGGTTGAAAGTTAACCTGAAGATGACCTAAGTATGTCGAAAAGTTAGTCTCTATTTCATTTTGATGTTATTATCCACACCAGCGATCCTGAGATACAAAACTGTCTTATTTACTAAAGATTATAAGAAGGAGAAAACATTTCAACAGTTTTGTCAAGCTGGGAATACCAGGACCTAAACCTAATTTGTTATTTGGAAACACGTGAGAACTGAAGATGTGATTTGTTGTCCATTAAATAAAATAAATTCATATATTTAAACTAATAATTTTAATTTCTCACGAAGAAGACATTACAATCTTGTAGTACTCTCTGTGTCTGGAAAAGTGTACAATTATTTTTGTTTAAAAGGTTAAGGTATTTATCTATTTAATGGATTTTAAACATAAAACTCACTTAATTAAATTAATTAACAATATTGCTTCCATTAATTAAGAGTTTCGTAAGGCTAAGGAGTAAATAAGATATTATGAAATAAGCATCCTCTCAAGGTAGCTGGGAAATAGTTTCGGTCATAGAAAGGTTAAAGAAACTCTACACTTACACTCGTCAGAACCTGACGAATATTAACTTATTTCTTCCTGAGCCTCGTTTTATCTATGTGTTTAATAAATATATATCAGTTAGACAGTTCTATTTACTCTGCTTTTGAACGAATCAATTTTTTTTCACATTGGGATAAATTAATTAAGTTCTTAGTTAAACTAATTAAGATTCTTAACAAATCTTAAAAACAGCGTATTAAATACAGAACGTTTAACGTTGTTAACCTGGCATCATTAGGTATAGAAACTACAATCTGGAAATTAGCATCCTAGGAGTCAATGGCAAGTAACAAATATAACTAGTAGTGTAAGAAATAGTCCCAGACCACAGATAATCCAACTATACACCTTATATATCAAAATATTTCAATGTAACGTGTTATCAGTTTGTATTTATTTTTTCCTGTCAGGCCATACGACTACACTGACTTTCCTTAACTTGAAGAAATATATATTAGTCAAATCTTCAGACTTGGAACATGATTTTAATTATATTTTGTTTAAGTAATGTTAAAGTTATTCTTAAATATTTAGTAGCAAACCAGCTAATACTCAGTCCAGAATGGCCAAGCGTGTTAAGGCGTGCGACACGTAATCTGAGGGTCGCGAGTTCGCATGCCCGTCGCGCCAAACATGCTCGCCCTTTCAGCCGTGAGGGCGTTATAATGTACGGTCAATTCCACTATTCGTTGGTAAAAGAGTAGCCCAAGAGTTGGCTGTAGGTGGTGATAAATAGCTGCCTTCCCTCTAGTCTTTCACTGGTAAATTAGAGACGGCTAGCACAGACAGCCCTCGAGTAGCTTTGTGCGAAATTCAAACAAACAAACAAACAAACATGATGCAGAGTTAAGAATATGTCAGTCAGTACTTAATTAAGTTCAGGGAAAATTCATGGCTTCTCCTGTTGGAAACAATATCATTAAAAATGTCTGAAAGTTAATCTTGTGTACCTAAAGACTGAATTAGTCTGAAGTTCTTCCAGAAATGTAAGTTTGAAAATGGAAATGTACTGTTTACAAATTCAATATAAAAGTTGATTTTATTAGACGAATAAAACTGTTACTTTGATCAGTACTGTTTATACAGATAAACATTAGCTTTTTTTAACAACTTATGTCATTCTAATCGGTTTTTACAAAAATATGTACGACTAGTATGCCACCTAGCGACAACCCCAAGTAGCATAGTTACACATGTTTCTGATTATTAGAGTAACATAAATTAAATCTAATATGAAATCAGAAGATAAAACTACAGATGCAGGAGAAAAGAACTTGAAACCAATGTGGAACGAAGGTTATAAAACTACAGAAGTGAAGCAACAGAACGTGATTCAAATAGAGAATGGAGATTATAAAACAACTGATCTGAAGCAACAGAACATGATCCCCGGCACTGCATGGCCAGGTGGGTTAAGGCGTGCGACTCATAATCTGAGGGTCACGGGTTCGCATCCCCGTCGCATCAAACATGATGCGCCCTTCCAGCTGTGTATGTTATAATGTTACGGTCAATCCCACTATTCATTGGTAAAAGAGTAGCCCAAGAGTTGGAGGTGGGTGGTGATGACTAGCTGCCTTCCCTCTAGTCTTACACTTACAGATAGTCCTCGACTAGCTTTGCGCGAAATTCAAAAACACACAAACAAACAAACAAACAGAACATGATTCCAATAGGGAACGAAGGTTATAAAAATTACAGATGTGAAGCAATAGAACACGGTTTTAATAGGGAACAAAGTTTATAAAAACTACAGATGTGAAGCAACAGAACACGATTCCAATAGGGAACAAAGTTTATAAAAACTACAGATGTGAAGCAACAGAACACGATTCCAATAGGGAACAAAGGTTATAAAAACTACAGATGTGAAGCAACAGAACACGATTCCAATAGAAAACGAAGGTTATAAAACTAGAGATTTAAAATTCTTCACCAATAAGAAAAATCTAATCAACCACCGTATAAGCACTAATGCTAAGCTTGTGATCACGATAATCCAGTCAGAGAAATATCACACTTCAATATGATGTTGTTTATATGGAAACATGGTCTAATCTGAAGCATCTATATAGACATGCTACCAAACTGTTAATTTATTCATCAGATTAATGTGTGTTCTACATGTAATTTGTAACAAAACTTAATGTTACTGAAAAACTCAACAAAACATTATGTTCAAGAAATGTTTTGAACATTTGAAATGTTGCATTAAACTCATTGAAATAATAGGTGTATCAAGCTTTCATTTGGTGTGGGCTTCACATTCTTGAGAAAATGTTACTTTTATGAGAACATTTTTCCTAAAATATTTCTTCATGATATTTAAGGTATCTGATATTTTCACGTAATGTAAAGTATACTATCTGACGAATATTACCTTTTATAAAACTAAAAATATTCTATCAAGAACATTATTGGAAATATAACTAAATATTTCTGAGATGTTGTAAAGGTTAATTAGTTTAGGTTTATCTGACCTATCAAAGGGCAATAGTTTCGTGTCTTCCAAATTTCTCTCTGACATACCACTGGTCAATATTTTTGTCCTACGAACTTTTTCTATGATGTAGCACAGGTCAATTACCAAGTGTCAGCTCAAATAACATAACATCTGGATTATAATATTTGTTTGCTAAGAGATGTAGTCTGTTGTATTTATATAAGAGTAACACATCACACGTACAAATACATATATAATCCTCTACATAGCAATGTATTCAATTATTAGCACATGTGGTTAAGTATTTAATGAGCTATCTCAGAGCTTCTACACGATAACAAAGGAAACCTAAGTTACCATTTGCATCGCTTATATCTCGATAATCAATATTTCGGTTACCATACCAACGCATGCAAGGTGATAATTTTGATTCACTCTCTCCTTCAACATTATATAACGTATAACTGTATGCAAGATTCAGCAAACGTAATAATTATGATGTTATCTTTACACAATGAATTTTATAATTTAAGATTTATAATTGCATAATTCATATTATTTGTGGAAGAAAGGACAACTGTTCACTGTACATGGGAAAGCCATGTAGGTGTAAATTATACTAAATATCCTTATCTTCATATAAACAAGTCATATCAGATGAAATTCTTATATAATTATCTCATAAATTAAGAATCACAAATTCCTTCGTAATAACTTACAGTTACAATGACCAAATCCAGGCATCTCAACTAATAGCATTAGAAACAACACTTTAATATCGTGACTGAAATGAACAGAGACAAATATAGTTTCAATTTTATTATCAGTGTCCAACTGGAATGGATTATCATGGATGAAATAACACTTTAACTTCGTGATTGAAATGAACAAAGGCCAATATAGTTTTAATTTTATTATCTGTATCCATCTCGAATGGATTATCATGGTTAAAATATCACTTTTACTCAGTAATTGAAATCCATGATCACAATCTTCAGTTCATTTAAAATTTATTTCACCTTTAGTCAGTGCCTAAAATGATCCAGAAATTATTAATAAGTTGGATGTGATCCAATAATTATAAATCCTAGGAGACTACAGATTTATCATTTATAAATCCTACCAACCTCCGACAACTGTTTTAATATCAGTAACTAACCATCTCTCAACGTGCTGTGGTTTGATTTGCCTAGTGACTTAGGCACAGCAGTGACTAGTACTTTGACAAAGAGTGAAATTCTATCAGTACTGGGATTTACTTGACCCACTTTTCTCTCAGCCCACATGCCTTATGTTGCACTGTCAAAAGAGAAATATACAACATTTCACAGACTTTTAACATTCTTAAAATTAAACAATAAATGACTTAACAACACATGGAAACTTATTTACCATCTCTCAACATGCTGTGATTTGTATAATTGGTTAATTTTGTTTGTTTTGAATTTTGCGCAAAGCTACTCGAGGGCTATCTGCGCTAGCCGTCCCTAATTTAGCAGTGTAAGACTAGAGGGAATGCAGCTAGTCATCACCACCCACCGCCAACTCTTGGGCTGCTCTATTACCAACGAATAATGGGATTGGCCATCACACTATAACGTCCCCACGGCTTAAAGGGCGAGCATGTTTGGTGTGACCGGGATTCGAACCCGCGATCCTCGGATTACGAATCGAACGCCTTAACACAATTGGCCATACTGGGCCATAATTGGTGACATCAAAAGTGTTAAATACGTTTCTATGTGTTGTTAGTTCATTTATTGGTTAATTTTAAGAATGTTTATAGTCTGTCAATTAAGCACAAAGCTATAAAATGGGCAACCTGTGCTCTCTGCTCACCACGGGTATCGAAACCCGGTTTCTAGCTGTATGAGTGCACAGACATACTGCTGTTCCACGAGGGGCTTGTATAATTGGTCAGTAAAAATGAGTATATTCAAACAATATATTTTTACTAGCTGATGCACTGTGATAGTTAACTGCCCCTGATATTTGGGTATATGTCTTTTTGTTCTTCAATATTACAAATATATTTATTTACCAATCATATACCTATTAAACAAAATCCTGATAGAACGGAAACCAAACAAAAACGAATTAAGTATACAATTGTGTAATTTTTAATTTAATTGTCTATTTAACATACATTGCTTTATAATAATCAAAATAATGAATGTTATGGTAACAAGAAAGCACTTTTCTTTGACACATCAAATGTGAGTTAAATCACACCTAGTGTAAAAATATGAAAACCAAAGTAAATAAATATTACAAATATATTTATTTACCAATCTTATACCTATAAAACGAAATCCTGATAAGACTCAAGTTAACAGCAAAAAAATCACTGTATTAGAGGAAACATTCCACTTGTTGGTAACATATAGGAGAATGTAAGTGTAGATCAGAGTGTCTAACAGATTTCACAAATGTTATAAAAATTACATCTCCTGTCAATTTTTACATTTAAGACTATTCATAATGATCAAATGTCTGTTCGTCACAAAACCTAAAAGTTCATGCATATTCATAAACAATAAATTCAGTGTTCATAATTTTGATATGTAACAAAACCACAATTATCCTGATATCCTCCTGTAAAATTCCTTAAATGTTAAAGATCAATTTAGCGTTTCCATTTTAACTATGAATTTTGCTGTTCATATTTATGAGAAATGATCACATATTTTTATCCGTTATTCAAACTACACAATTTAATAATGTACGTATTTTTAGTGTTTAAACTGCACACAAAAGGACACTAGACAGATAAAGCAACAAATAAGATTATAATTCTCTTGTTCATCACAAAATATCAACAAAAATATTCACAAGTTTCTTAGTTCACAGTCAGTATTACATATCAAGACATAAATGTTTAAGTTTAATTTATATAAAAAATGATTTAATTGTTTAGTATTTTGTATTATAGATTTGTCCAACACTAATTTTATACACCTTGTTTTCTTTTTTGTAAAGCTTCTAAAGGTCTCTTCCTTTTTTTCTTTCTTCTGATAAAATTCACTGTCATTTAGCATGCTGTTATCCAGTTATGGCTAAGACCTTGCTGTTTAGCTTTTAGTTAAAAAATCACATTTCTTCTTTTAAAATGGAGACTCCTTTTCATCAACATCCCATGAGCTTATTGCAGGTTACATACAAAGCCATAATAAAATCTGAAAACTATTGTTTAAACTCACTTAAACTTAATGCTTCCCCCATATCTGAAGGTAACCCAATCCAAAAACTAACCTTTATCTTATAGAAACAAAATTGTCTAAGCTGAAGATTACTCCAGCTCTTCTGTGAGTTTATATTTGTATCCGCTAGTCTTATCACTACATCAACACCACCCATCTTCTTAACAATCTTGAGCAACTCAATCAAAGTGCCTTTAAACACAAACAGTTTCACGAATCGTAGACTGTCATTGTTGGACAACTTTTCCACTTCAATTACAATGTTAATAGCCGTTGTGAAATATTTCTCAAAATTCAATGTTCTTCTTAAGATAAGGAGTAAAAAATTGAACACAATGCTCCATATATGGCCAAATTAGTGGACCTATACAATGAAATTATCACCTCTTTGGACATGTATTCAAAATATTCCATATACACTCCAGGCCTAACAATAGTACCAATCAATGATGAAATGAAAGTAATTCACACTCCAAGTGAGTACAATATAAACATAAAATTATGCAGTTTTAAACTGAAGTATTGTATCCTCACTTCCGACTCTTAGTTAATGTCTCGAACACTCCATAATGTTAATTCATGTAAAAACACAAATAAGAATTTAAAAAACATCTTATTCAGAGTACTACATTCCTCACTTAAGCCTAGAAAGCCATATCTCTAGAGATATGGACGTCTCACTAAATTATGTAGTAAATCAAAACAAAACATTATCATGAATTCGTGATAAGATTTGAGAACTCATGGAAATAATGTTACACTAATGAGGCCAAACTAATGAAAACAACACAAGAAAAATGAAATATCTCTAATTATAGAAGATGGAAATATCATCATTTATTGTGATAAATGATAATAAGATGTGACAAAAAGTATGTTTCCTGTTTTTGATTTCCGCGCGTAGCTACTCAATGGCTATCTGCGTTAGCCGCCCCTAATGTAGCAGTGTAAGACTAGAGGGAATATAGTTAGTCATCACCACCTACCGCAAACTCTTGGGCTACTCTTTTACCAAGGAATAATGGGATTGACCGTCACATAATAACGCCACCACGGCTAAAAACGCGAGAATATTTGGTGCGACGGGGATTCAAACCCTTGACCCTCAGATTACGAGTCGAATGCCTTAACACGCTTGGCCATGCCTTGTCTATTAATTCTGTAAAGTATGACATTTTGAACGGATGGTTTGTAGTCAAGAAGAAAAGAATGTTTACAAAGATTATTAACTCAGTTGTAAGCCAAATTTTTGCAAACATGCTTTTCTGCTTAAATACAAACTATTAATTAAGTACAAAAATCAGAATAAAAATAGTTATAAGAATAGACTTAAGTGTTGCTATTGTAATAGTAGAATTATAAAAAAAATGGATGATTTTAGAGCACTCGTAAAAATAGAAGATTTTGATATAACAGGAATAACTAAATATAAATTATTTTGATGACAGGAATGTTTTTGAAATGCATGATTATAAGTTACTTAATAGGAACTGAGTAGTCAAGAGAGGAAAAATAGTGTCTCTATATGTAATGTGTGAGTTATATCCTGTTTGAGAATATTATCACAAGTAACAGCAGGAAAACTGAAACCACTTGGGTTTCTATTGATGGATTTTAAGGGCAAAATTTCTTAGCAGGAATTTGTTACAGATACCAGATAAACCTGATGAAATTATTGAGAAACTTTACAGTGAGATTTAAATTTCAGCTGTTAAAGAAATCATGATGAAGAAAGTCTTCCAGGAACTGTTCAAGGTGTATTTCTCCACAAAATTGTTCAAAGGACGTACTAGAATTAATCATATATAAGATTTATTGGTAACTTCCAATATAAAAATGGTTTGAGAACGTGAAAATTAGGGTACACCAAAGTACATTCCTGTATTCGATTTGCTGTTTTTCTGGGTAACACCAAGGTACATTGCTGTATTCGATTTGCTGTTTTTCTGGGTAACACCAAGGTACATTGCTGTATTGGATTTGCTGTTTTTCTGGGTAACACCAAGGTATACTGCTGTATTGGATTTGCTTTTTTTCTGCATACGGAAATCAGTATTAATGATATTTTCGTCCAAAATTTAAAAAAAAATAAATAAATGTTGAAGTGATGCAACAAGAATTATCTGTTGTAATTTGGTCAGCTGACTTAACTGAAGACAGCCAACAAATGTGAATTTTTTAAAGAAACATTTTTAAATATTTAACAGAAATATATTCCATACAAACATTTTTTTAAAATATTTAACAGAAATATATTTCATACAAACATTTTTTTTAATATTCAATAGAAATATATTCCATACAAACATTTTTTTAAATATTCAGCAGAGATATATTCGATAGAACATTTTTTAATATCTAACAGAAATATATTCCTTACAAACATTTTTTTAAATATTTAACAGAAATATTAGGTTGAGGAATAATTCGTGAGCGTTTTTAAATAATTTCATTCAAGCATTACATGCAAGACTATACAATACTTCAATGCATGAACACATTACACCCAAAACATTTATTATGATACTGTATTTCATGTAATACCTAGGTATATAGTATGCATTATTTTAAACGAAATTGTAAGAAATTAAATGCGAAAAGTAGATGGTGTCGAAAATGCTCGATTTTGTCCACTTGACATTCCATTTAATGAGCTGAAAATGAAAGCAAAAATTAAAGACATATGAAAATCAAACACACCATCTATTAGAGCAAACAATTATCTACCAAATGACATGAAATATTTTGCGAAAGCGTTTCATTTATGAATATATTTTTTAAACTTGAAAAAACGCTCACGAATTATTCCTCAACCCAATATATTCCATACAAACATTTTTTAATATTCAACAGAAATATATTCCATACAAAAAAAAATGGTAGTTGTAATTGAAAAAACATACAAAGGGTGTAAGAAACAAAATTAAAAAAAAACTTATTACATATGTAGGTAATTAAAGGTAACTGATTGTTGTTGTTTTCAATTACGAACAAAGATACACAATGGTGCTCTGCCCACCACGGGTATCGAAACCCGGTTTTTAGCTTTGTAAGTCCGCAGACATATGCTGAGCCACTGGAGGGCAAGATAACAGTTATTATAGAAGATTACGAATATCAGAAGATCATATAAGTTGACGAAACAGGAAATTAGAACACCTAAAATGATGTATGAAATTATTTGGCTCATAACATAAGACATAATATTAAGAATTTTTTTTAAAAATATATCACGAATAAATACAGAGGATAGAACCTTTGAGGGGCGATAAAGAATTCATTTATCTGATGGCTATGAAATGGCTTTGAATTTAATTCCAGCTTTTATTAATCAACACTTAAGCAGTATTCCTCATATTGAAAAACTGATGAATGAAAACGAAGTTGAATAAGACAGTTGCATAAATTCTGAGCTTACTACAATAAAATTTGAGAGTTTAAAGAATGTTCAGGCTTCTCGGCGAGGTAATATTTCTCCGCGGGTTTGAAAGAAGATCAAGTATTATATATGTGAACCACTTGCCAAAATTTTCGTCAGTCCTTGAATAGTGGACAAGTACCAACAGATTGAAAATTAGCTAATGTCGGTCCTCTCTTCTCAAATGTGTTCCATTAATTATATGCTTATTAGTCTTGCGACAGTTGTGATGAAAGTTTTGAAAAGTCTGAGAAAAAGTACTTTCAAAGTCTTGTTTGGAATTTCGCACTAAAGCTACTCGAGGGCTATCTGTGCTAGCCGTCCCTAATTTAGGAGTGTAAGACTGGAGGGAAGGCAGCTAGTCATCACCACCCACCGCCAAATCTTGGGCTATTCTTTTACCAACGAATAGTGGGATTGACTGTTACATTATACACCCCCACGGCTGGGAGGGCGAGCATGTTTAGCGCGACGCGGGCGCGAACCTGCGAATTAAGAGTCGCACGCCTTACGCGCTTGGCCATGCCAGGACTACGTTCAAAGTCATTAAATAAAGTTTACAGTTTCATCAGACAGCCAAAATATTTTCAATAAGGAAAAATATAAAGATAAAGGGGGCCTGATTGAATTGTTTAAGACTGTAAAATGAATTGATAATGCAGATATAATAACACTTTTTGTACTTAAGTACAGAACTAAATGACCCAAATATAGATTTAGACAAGATATAGGCCGTCTTCAACTAAAAAAAAAAAACTTTATTTTTCAAATGTTGTTGTTTTGTCGTTTTAAATTAAGCACAAAGCTACCCAATGAGCTACCTGTGTCTGCCCACCACGGGTATCGAAATCCGGTCAGTCTGCAGACGTACCATTGAACCATTGTGGGGTGCTATTTTTCAAATAGACTGGTTCGCCTATGGAATAGGTTGTCTTCGAATCTTGTGAAAATAGTAAATTTGAGTGAGTTCAAAAAAAAACTTGATGGATATATGAACAGCAAGACCTGGATTTAATATTTTCAGTTTTAGTTTAGGATGGGATAACTCATACGGACCAAGTCCATTTTCTCCATAAATATTATTTATCTCTTACTATTTTGTCTTTACGCTATGCGTAATTAACTTCTATTTTTCTTGATAAAATATTGTATATGATACATGTTACTTTATAATTTTATAGATTTTAGAAACGTAAATAGTCTTACTACAGGCGAATGATGCTATTAGGTGGATTGCATTACTAAGTTTCAAAGAGAATGGTTTTATGAAGATTCCGTAAGCTGACAGTTTAATGGGGCTTTACTACAGACAAATGGCCATATCATGTGTGACATTCATTTTTGTTTCACTTTATAAATAAAAAAATTAAGTACAATTCACAAAGTTTGACAGTCTCGTAGGTTTGCATAAAGATCTTTTGTTTTCATTTATATATTTGATTATACTACACGTGATTTACAAGTGTTATAATACTCTTCAGGATAGCATACAGATTTTTATCTTATGTTATGAATTGTTATTTGTATATTACATATGTCTTACAAAGGCTAATAGAGTTTCTATAGACTGATTACAGCTTCTAGTTTCCTTACTCAATCACACTTTTTAACAACCGTTATCATAAAAAGGATGCCTATTTAACTATCCTGTGTTTTCTTTCGTTTATCATAATTCCATCCATATAAGAATGATTTTTTATTGTTCTTGAAGAAATTAATTTGATTTACATAATTTTAATAGTATTTATATGTGTGGAAGATTTTATCGTCACCCAGGATATTGTTACTTTGGGGCACAGAGTATTCTGAAGGATTATAATACAACTACTGTTTAACTTTACATTATTTTAAAAAAATCATATATTATATTTAGTAATTTACTTTACACATTTTATCTTCCCGAAAAATTCTAATTTAACTTCTATGTATGTTTTAATTTTGTTACAAATAAATATGACAAAAGAATGATGTGCTGTTTGACTTCACTGTTATTTAAAATAACAATATTTATCATTCACTTGATGTATTTCTCATAAAACTTTGAGATAAACCTCTGTCTGACGTCAAGACTGTTGCTTGTTAGGAAGTACAAAGGTCACTCATGTGGTCACTCATACAAACAGTGCAGGCACTGATTATCAGACAGGTGTCGTCATCATCTCTAGTGACATTATTGTATGGCTCCACTTCGATGAACTATGGTGGCACGTATATCAACACTCTCTCTGTCTTCAATCTTTAATAGCAATTCGCCCTCTGACGATACTTCCTGGAACTGTGACGTCATTTTTTCTGATGATTTCATTGTTTGTGGGGTCTATAATTCCATCTTCTCCACCTCTCTTCCCAACATCTAAGATGGACGTTCATGTAACACCCTCTGCCGTCGTGCCGGAGAATAAGTGCCATATCTACTCACACATTTCTAGCCAAATAGCTAATACCACAATGTGTTTAGTGTTTATATAAAATATATCAGAATGCATTTTCGCTTCACAACTATTATTCTCTGAATTATTGAAGTAATATAATAAAGCTATAATTGCAGTATAATACTACTGAAAGTTTTAAGTCTTATTTTTCTAAGTCATTCAGTTTCAAAAATAAGTTTGGAGAACTTTTATTGATTAAGGTAAAACGTAAACACATCATTTCTTATTTGAATATTGAATATTGGAAGGTACGAAGTATTTGAAAGAGATAAATGAGATACGCACTTTGAGAAAAATATACGTAAAAGTGTACCACAAACTCAATATTCAATCCTATTTAAAACATTTTTACACTGCTTATTGAACATCCAGTTGTGGACCAGCTTAAAAAAAGGTTATGTTGGTGTTTTAATACGTCATTTCGGGGAATTTCTTGGGACAAATTTTACAAAAACTCCATTTGCAGGATTCATAACAGTCATACCAATTTTGATGGTCAGTTTCTAATAGAAAAAAACAACAACAAAAACATTATTATAAACAATTATAATTTAACTTTAAATCAGTTTCTCTATATACATTTTGTGTGTGAATAGTTAAAAAACAAAAGGTATTCTACTGCAGAATTCAGATAATTTGCAATCAAAGGATTATGTGTGGATTACGCAAAATTAGTTGTAAATTATGAGAGGTTTAATGTAATGAAGTCAAAGTTAAGACATATTCATTTGATTAAACGTATATACTCGATCAATATCATCAAAAAAACAAAATTATATATGTCAAAATTCAAATATAAACATTTTAACTTAGGACATGACCAGTTCTCAAATAAATATTTTCCAAGAAGGTTATATCACCTTGACTTTTATCTCTAAGTAGACGTTGCTTAAAATTAATTATAACTAAAGTGTACAATTACAAGTTTTAAATGGAAACTTATATTTATTTGAACGTAAATTCCAATACGCTAAAAAACGAAGAAACACCGAAGATTAGAAAAATTGACAAGCATGCTACATACATGTGATTGTTTGTTTGTTTTTTAAATTTCGCTACTCGGGGCTATCTGCGGTAGTTGTCCCTGATTTAGCAGTATAAGACTAGAGGGAAAACAGCTAGTCTTCACCACCCACCGCCAACTACTGGGCTAGTTTTTTTACAAAGGAATTGTTGGATTGACCGTCACATTATAACGCCTCCACGCTGTAAGGGCTAGCATGTTTACTAGACGGGGATTCGGACTCACGACCCTCATATTACGAGTTAAGTGCCTTATTCACCTGGCCATGACGGGGCCCTATTTTCTGAAAACATCATTATTATTGTCTTCGAAATCTAAAGTTGAAATGAAAGCTGAGTTGCACTGTTACAGATACACAAAATGTAATATGTTGTTTTTAATGTCTGCTTCTATATTTGACAATTGTTAAAACAGTCAATATAGCACAGCAAGAAGAAAATGTAGATTACCCACATAAAGGTTATATAAAATTTAAAAAGAACATACACTTTTTCAACAGTATCTTATTATATATAAATATCTATACGTAGGTGTGTGTTTGGTTGGACGTGATAAATATATATTCTGTTATGGTTACCTTTTCTGTTTTCTCACAAAGCATCAAGTAGTACCTCTGAACTATTCTAGATGTGGCCATCTTGGCTTCCAGCTGAGCGAATCTCATCCCAATGCAGTTTCTAGGTCCATGTCCAAATGGTTGCCAAGCTTGTGGATGGTGGTCGTGATTATCAACAGAAAACCTGAAATATATTTAAAGTTAAAATTTGGGGGTAAAGTGTTGGTAAAGTTGATAAAACAATAACACTGTATAGACACTCGCATATAGAATATATATATATATATATAAAGTTGCGTTCGCTCATTTTTAAGTATTTTTCTTGTATTTTGAGCAAAATATTCGAAAGCTTTCTAAATACTGAATCGATTGTCTTATACAAGTTTATAAATGATATTATACATAACTGATATGCGATGTCCCGTTATAAGTTTCCTGTAATAATGTCCTAATTACCACATATTTTTATTTTTCTATAACTAATAAATAGCATAATTTAGCATATTAATAAGCAGGAATTTTAAATAATATATTTCTACTTACTAGAAAACCATTAGAACTGGGAACCCGCATTTCGCAACTGTTTAAGTAGAGTTAGTTAGTCATTTTTTAAAATGATTTCAATATTTTAATTTTCCTTCGTATCGCTATAGATACAAGATTATGGAAGAATGAACGATGTGTTTGTCAGCTCTACAAACTAGTTTATGGCAGTTTCTCGACCTTTCGCTAGTTTAATGTTGTCATGGTTATATTTTCGGTCGAAAGACATATTTTAACTGTTTGGAACGAATGCTACTTAGAGAATAAAAGCAGACAACATTTAAAAATGAAAATATGGAATACTGAAGAGAAGAAAACTGGTACAATGGAATGTTTAGAACAGCAAATGGCTCCGAAGACAAAAACAACCTCATCCGGAAAATTGTCACGAAAGAGGACCTTCCGACCCAAAGACTTTTTCTATAAGCATAAGCATATATTCTGCTACTTTAATAAAGTAATAGATAGAAACAACGAAAAGAAGTCTATCGAAGGTCGCAAGCTTTATATAAAACTAAAATATTTTTCATCACGCGAAATATCGAAGAAACAAGAACAGTGGTAATTATCTTCGGGAATAAACTTGTCAAGTGCCCTCATGTAAACGATGAGGTTGAATAATTAGCACTTACTATTCAAGTAATTTTTACCCTATTAACGAGTGTGTGTGTGTGTTTTTTTCTTATTGCAAAACCACATTGGGCCATCTGCTGAGTCCATCGAACCCCTGATTTTTGCGTAGTAAATCCATAGACTTACTGTTGTACCAGTAGTGGACTCTTATTAACGAGATTGTCATAATTATAATCTTACACACCTAAAAGTGTGACTGCATCAACGCCATTTCTCCACTCGAATCTTGAACCTTTCAATAAAAACGCCATTAGGCTGGCAAATAGATATCTCGCATTATTGGAATGTTATTTTGTCTTTATTTTGCACTATTATAATGCGTACCTATGAATTCAAGAAAAGAATATTGTGCGTCAATAGCTGCAAGGTCATGCAAGGTGAAAAGAATCAAAGCAAACACAATATATGTATATGTTGTAATTACCTTTCTGGATCAAACGATTCATGGTCTGGCCATAAAAATATTCAAAACTCACAGGAAAACTGGTGGATAAACCCGGAGACATTCGCTGAAAACCTGATCCAGATAACGGAGTTTATGAATAGAAAAGTAGTCCAAGTTTCCTCCCTAAAATATTACATTTCTGTGAACGTTATTTTATTAAACAAAATATACATCAATTCGATCTTATCGTACGAAACGAATAATCTAAGTTTAATGTACCCTTCATAGAAAAATGATTATTAGCTTTTTAAAGTTAATACTTTACTCGAGATTTCTAGATTATGTGAGTAAATTCATAATTTTTGTGAAAGTATTTTCTGAACTCTGTTTAAGGTAAGCACTGTTTACAACAGCTGAAACATTCAAAAATGATATATTACTAACAAGCCAAAGTGGTGAACTATATTGTAATTTACGTACTTTAACAACGAGCTCGTCTACCTCTTGTCTTAATTTTTCTTGGACTTTAGGGTGCTGCACCAGTAGGTGTATGGTGCAAACCAAGAGCAGAACTAGTTGTTTCATAGCTGAAAGAAAAATATATGTTTGTTGTCCTTAAGCACAATGGATAACCTGTGCTCGGCCCAGCATCAGTATCCAAACTCGATTGAATAAACTTACTGCAGAGACACAGGGGTTGACTTTAATGTGAAATGAGTTATAGATAAACATGAAACAGAAGAGAAATTTGAAGTTTAAAGGAATATGAACTGCGTTATGCCCTAAAGTTAGAATTATAATAGTAATATATTAAGGGTAATATTATTACTTCTAAGAATTTGTAACAGTGGGAATAATTTTAAAATAATAGTAATGTATTAAGGGTAATATTATTACTTAAGTATTTGGAATAGTTGAAGTGATTTTAAAATAATAGTAATGTATTAAGGGTAGTATTATTACTTAAGTATTTGTAATAGTTGAAATGATTTTAAAATAATACTAATGTATTAAGGGTAGTATTATTACTTAAGTATTTGTAATAGTTGAAGTGATTTTAAAATAATAGTAATGTATTAAGTGTTATATTATTACTTCTAAGTATTTCTAACTGTTGAAGAAACTTAGTTAATGATAATATACATATTACAAGTTAATACAGTAGATTATTAGTAATGACGGAACTGTTAAACTAATCCCAATTAATATGCCATTACAACCAGCAATATATTGTAATTAATGATAAAATGACCATTAAAAGAACTACAGTTACCCTGCTACAAAAGCCAACATAGCGTTGTTCAACACTTCATTGTCAGATAGTCCACTCTTGGAAACTGTAATGATACAAGAAATATATAATAAGTACTCAAATGAATTTAAGACTATTATGAAATTATGTTATTAATAAATATAATTTTACTTATATCTGCAAATCAAAGTACATATAACACGTATCAGGAGTTTGTTGTTGTCTTAACTTCAGTAAATATTAATTTTACTGCTCACACCATTACACGAAGAATTACAGTTAGAAGTTTTTAGGGTTTCATGGACATATTTGTTGTCTGTGATAATGTTTCACGTTCCTCTTTATCAGTTGCTAAAGCCTGGATCACAGCTACATGGAGAGGAAAATGATCGTGATGTTATAACGGGTCACAATAAATACCATTAAAGTGGTCGATAACATGTGTACTTTCGTCAGGGTTTGATTTGTGTGTTTCTTCTCCAGCGGTTAGATGTCTCCCTGTAACCTTCTTAACGTTGGCACTGATGTTCTGAGAGTCCATCATTAACTGGAGAAGATCATTCCGTCGTTTCTATATCAGAACTATAAAAAAAATCCATTGTTACCAATAGCAACACTCTAGTAGTTTAGGTATTACACATATGAGAAACTATAGTATTTTCTTTTATATCATAATCTATTTTCATAGCCTAAAGTTTTTCATTGCCATTAACTTATGATTCGCCGATACTTAAAACGTTTGTGGACAAACAGCAGTATTCTGAGGATTGAGTTATATAAATGGTTTTCCATATGTAAAACATTATCTTTGTTTCATTCAAAAAATAATTAGTACTGCTTTACATTACTTCCTCCAATACAAAAATCAATCACATTTAAAGTTGTGAACGTAGTATATTCCTTTGTATGATTGTTAATAAAGAATACGCAAAGCTATTAGAGTGATTCGCTAAAATTATAGATTACAAGAAAGGCAACAAGAAAACACAGTTCACTGCCAATGAAAACACAGAGTAGTTGACTGTTTTGTTTGTTTTTCAATTTCGCGAAAAGCTACTCGAGCGCTATCTGCGAGTCGCAAGCCCTTATCCACCTGGCCATTTCGGGACGATTGGCTGACGCATTATCATTTCTCCATGGTTTACACGGGTATAATCGGTGAGAAGATTCGAACTAGAGATTACGAGTGAAATGTTTTAATCACTATGTCTTAGCAGCACAATAAATTCGTAAAAGCTATATTAAACCTAGTTCTAATGTTTTGTTAATATAAGCGTTAATATAAGGGTTAGCTAGTTGATGTCAAGGTATATTTTTACACATACCGCTGGATCAGCTGCTCGTGATTTGATAACTTGACGACAAACCTCCACAAGAACGAGAAATGGATTGGAACCTTTGTTCCAAAATTTATACTGAAGATATCTGATATTTCTGGTGAATGAACCAAAATCCGGAAACGACACTAAAACACAACCATAAAATTGTATTAAAGACATACGACAAAACACATGTTGTTTGTGGTAAACTATGTAAAATAACATTTTATCTAATCAGTTTTATTTTTCAATTGCGTTTAAAAAATTAGATATAATTACGTAAAATTATATTATAATCATTAATGAACATTTGGAACGATAAATAGGTGGCACATTTTTTGCTTATTTCCATACTGTTAGGTCACAGTATCTGCCTTTTTTCATGCATAGTACTTTTTGTTATGAATTAAATGGTAGAAGTAGTAAATCCAGCAATTCAGACTGAATAAAAGAGGGCGCTAGATGGGTGCAAAGGGAATATATCACTTTAGATGACGAGATCATATATTCAAACGTTATTATGAGTGTGGACGTCAATGGGAATGTTATCTTATAATATATGTCTCATCATGCCGATAATTAATTAATTAATTGTCCTAAAGAGAATGCCTAACAGTAATTCATTAAATCAATTATATTTACTTTGTTCTAAAAAGGACACTTAACTCTCATTCATTTATACTTAATTCAGGAAGTCAATTTTAATTAATTTGTTGTAAAAAAAAAAGGATTCTTAACCCTAATTCATCAGGTAATTAAATTACATGTCCTACAAGAACAGTACCTCACTCAAGTGCTTAAAGATTTTCAATGATATTGTAATATATCAATAGCAATAATTAATGTAACAATATCACAATTATATGCATATTACCACTCACCCATTACATATGTCTTTAGGTTCATATCGTCCTAAAAGATGCGATATCATACAATCTTTAAAACTTTAACTTTATTATACATTTTACATCGTGAAGGAAACGTTTATTATGCAATAACACTTTTATTGATTTAGAACAAAGTATTTGGTTGTCGATAAACAAATGCATTTTTGAACAGCAAAGTTTAGAAGAGTATAAACAGGTGTTGTGAAACATGATTTAATCAAAGTAAGCGCCATTTGCTTTAACACACTTTCGACAACGTGTAACGATGCTGTTTATGCCCCTGCTGTATAAATCAGAGTTTCTATGGTCAATGAATTCTCTCAAAGCTTCTACTAAAGCTGCCTGGTTTTGAAAGTGTTTATTATTCTAAAAGTTGTCAAAGAGCTTGAAAAAAATGAAAATCTGTAGGGGAAAGATATGGGGAATAAGATGGATGAGGTAGAACCTCGATTTCCAATTCGTTCAATATCTGGAGCGTCAACTTGACAGGTCTTATAATGCCAATTTTGTTGATCTTCAGTCAACTCATGCGGAACCCACTTATCCAACGTTTTAGTTTTTCCAATCGCATTCAGGTAATTGGGAATCCTTGATTTGTTTGTGCCTAGCATTTCTGCAAGATCACGTGCTGTTGTGTGAAAGGCTTTCTCAACTGGTTCCCTTGTGGTCTTCAAGATTTTAATCTCCATGTCGAAACCTCTACGGTTGGTAACAGATCCATAACCGAATGTCTGGCTGATGTTCCGGGTAGTTTCGATAGCTTTTCGTCCAAGTTTCGAGTAATAGAGTAAAATCAGACAAAAGTCCTTCTTGTCTGTGTTGCCTTGGAAGTTGGGAAAGTTACTCTGAGTATAGTTGAAACAGCAGACAATTAAGACGCCTTGTAAGCGACAAACGTTGCATTAAACCAACCAATGATAAGTCATTCAATATTCAGCTTGTAAATGTCATCGTAAGAATTCCAACATTTCTTTCTGGACAACCTAACAACTTACATTTCTTACACATTAAATGAGAAGCATTAATAAACATATGAAATTTGCTTACTATTTATAATTCCTAATATTACGTTATATTAAATAAAATTTATTCTTTTAATTATCAATCAAATGTTTTACATCATACAGACATCAAGCCAAAGACATCATATATTACACTATGTAACAAATTTTTTATTTTTTATTGTTACCGGACAGAAAATGTTATTTTCCAATTGCTTATGCCTAAAGTAAAAAAAAAAAAGACCTATTTTTCTCTTCAAACTTAACATGGGAGCGTATAACGAAATTATATGGGAGACTATATTTGGGGACTGATATGTGAAAGTGATTTACATCACAGTAACAAATCTGGAGAAACTGTATCTGTCCATTTTTTAAATAACCGTTTTCAACTTCAAACGTACGAAAAATATGTGAAAGTATGGAATACTTATCTAAACGGTTCATAGAGTCTTTAAGACAATGTTCTGTAAGACACTTAACGTTTTATAAATCATACATAACTAATAACTGTCCAACAGTTAAATATAATAAATGAATGACATACTAATAACTGACACCTACAACACCAGACGTTATATCATGAAACAGAACAATATACAAATCCCTAGCTGTTGTTTTTGTTATAAGTTAGGTCTTTCATGGACAGTGGTAGGGACACTCGACTCGTAATCTAAGGGTCTCGGGTTCAAATCCCCATCACACCAAATATGCTTGTCCTTTCAGCCGTGGGGGCGTTACAAACGGTCAATTCTATTATTCGGTGGAAAAACGAAGTTATCAAAGTTTTTGATAACATGAATTATACAGTTATGTGTTTATTATATGTATATATATATATATACATATATATAAAAAACATCACTTACTATAAACACTATATAATATTAATAAAAATCTCTAAATAATATTTAGTTTTACAGATCACTAAATATATTTAATCAGTCCATTAAAATTATCAATACACGATATATTTGGCAATGAGTTCTCCATATGTATACCATACTTTAATTGGTTCTATTAAAATTTAAGAGTCACCAAATATAGTTTTTGCGTAACATTTAAATAATTATTTTGTTATTTAGCATTGATCATGATAAAATGTAGTGGAAAACTATCAGCATGTTTCATTCAACTCAGAATAAAACTAAACTTAAACGTATGAACTTTATAATACATTTATAAAAATGTTTAATAAAATAAAAGTCAATTATAGTACACTGTCGTTATTTGTGTACTTAATATATTTAAAATATATGGTGCACTTTACAAAACTATAAATATGTAGTGATGCACGTCAGTTCAGTACAATTTTTGTATTTTATTAAACTGTACGTTTATCAAATTTGCTCATAAATGATGAAACATTTTCGCAGTCTGCCTATGAAGTTATACAAAACGCTAACTGTGTATTCTTAATACAGGTTAGTGTAAAATTATTGCATATTATGCGCAATATACAGCAAATTCTCAGACTGTAACAGTCGGCTTAGAACAATGTTTCTAAATGAAAGATTGATTCTATTCAAATAATTTTTATTTATGATTTTATTATTATTTTTAATTGTATAATGTTTAGAAATATTATTGCTACATATTAGATGAAAATTATATCATTGACAAAAGCCAGTTTTGATCTACCTGACAGCAGGGATAAGTTTATTTTACGACACTTTTTAAATCAAAGACAGGACAAAGGTTTTCTTCACGTAAGCACTTGTTACACTTGTAAGCACATGTTACAAGAATTACACACAACGTTATTTGTTTCTTTGTTTATAGTTAAACACAAAGCAAGAGAATGAGTATCTGTGCTCTGCTCACAACGAGTATTGAAAACATGTCTGCAAACTTATTGTAGTGTTCACAGAATATACTAATTACCTAAAATATCTCAGGGAACACCAGCCACCCTGTTAATTATACAAACATATACTCTTTCACTTTTTTGTCATTTTCCTAGTAATTCAATTTTCTTACATCTAAGCCCCTCGCTAGTACAGCGGTATGTCTACGGAAAAATGTGAAAATTATTTGTGAAAAGTTGGTAAAAGTGTTATTGTATAATAAACGTTTTATTGACGATGTAGAATGTTGTATGAAGTCATTTTTTTTTAATATTCTATAATATTTTCACCTTTTTAGAGCGGTTTAAACGAACAGACATGTATAGTGAGTAGGGTAAAATATATATATTAACGACAATGTTACACTGAACATAGTTTTGACATCTTAATATATCACTGAAAAATTTTAACCTGACTGAGAAAGATATAGTCCCTTTAGGACATGAAAATTAATTAACTCATGAATTAGCTAAACGTTCTTTTTCGATGATGAATTAATTACAATTAATTTAATTTATGAAGAACTTCTAAATGAATTAGTGTTAAGCATCCTTTTTTAGAATGAATTAATTTTTAACCATTTAATGAATTAGTATTGAGCATCCTTTCAGGGTGTTTTAATTAACCAATTATTAACATGATTAGACATGTATTGTATGAGTAATGGTATCTTGTAAGACCGTCACAAACATCCTTCTATCTAATGACAACATTTGGACTCGTCATCTTTGACGACATCTTCCTTCCTTCGGTAGAGAGTACGTTTGAAGTGTCAGACCTAACACTGTTAAGCAAATGATACAAATTTAAACAATTTCATACACACTTTCTCCACTATAACAAATTTATTAAAACTATTATACACACCAAAATACCAAAACTCTTACTGTGAATGAGGAAAAGCAACGACTATATTGAAGTACCGAAAATTACTTTGGCATGATTCATTAACTCGTGTTCCATCGGATTTTTCTGAACATGTGCGTCAATTCCTAGAGCACATTTAATATAACGTCCATAGTCATGGCCTGGAATAGCTTATATACGTCTAGATAATTTTCTTGTCTAGAATATTCCTCAATATTTTTTAATAAATCATTTATAGATTCATCCATAGTTTGTGCCATCTGGGGAACGAAAATAGAAAGTTGTATTTATAAATAAAATAATTTAAAATACTGCGCAATATGGATATATGTTGTAAATAAATACACGTGAATGTACGTCTTATTCTTATCTGCGGGTTAAAGAATAAAACATTACATATCAAATTATACATTTTCGTTAAATATCGAAGTGGGTGTTGGAATATTCTATTACCAAGATCAGTAAAAATTAAGTGAAAAATATATAATATAATATAATTTACTGTAAGACGAATTTATGAATCGCTCAAAAATATTCAAATAAATATTTAGTAAAATATATTTCGTTCTATATTTGCGTGAATACTTTCTTTTTTTTACAAATATATTGTTTCTAATCTTTGTGTTGTCGACAGAATAAACAGAAACATTCGCGTTTTTCATATGATTGTAATGTTAACAACTGATTAAAAGTTTCTTTTGTAGAATAACGGTTGTAACCTTTGTTGCTCAAAAGAGTTGTTTTTTCTTGGAATAATAAACAAAGTTGTTTATGTGGCTTGTTAAACTACTTGATATATTTTAAAGTATGCTCAGGATAACGAAATTAGGACAATATGACTTCCTCTGAAACAGCATTAACTTATTCCAAATCCATTGTTGGTTTTTAGTTATATAGAAAGGCACACAACCGAATATCTGTACTGTACACGCCAAGGATATGAAAACTTGTAGTTTAGTATTATAATCCTTGAAACTTACAATTGAGCCATTGAGAGGATATTGTGGATAAATGAATAGCCGTAAGAAACATGAATGGTGTTAATATTATGTTATGCAACCCTTTTATTTTATAAAAGGGTGAAACTCGATTGCACGTAGTGTGAATGAACTTTCTAATTGTGAACTGTGAAGAATAAATAACACGAGTTTAATAAACTGTTACAGGTGGTGTTTGTCAAGTCTTTATCTGGATGTAAATATGCATTTCAGCTAAGGATACACGAGCTTCTGAAAAAAGAACTGTATTTTATAGTTCTTCTAAAGAAGACATTTGTGAATATTCACGAGTTGAATAAAGTAATTAATACTTACTGTTTTTTTAGTTTCATGGTGGTAAATCAAGGGGTTATTACACTTCTAACTCTCTTCCAGCGAGTTCCACGCAGGAAAATTAGGAAGTCGTTAATAGGTTCTCCGGGTTTCCTAGGTGGATCTAATTCAAAAAGAACCTAAAAACCCAGTGACAAAACACGATGCAAAAGTAACACCTTGAAGAAAACCACAATATTCAGTTATTTCACCACTGAATACAGTTATTTCACAACTGAATACACTGTTCATTGTTTACATATACCACATATAATCAGCATTACTAATACTAGAATATTTAAGAACACGAGCTGTAAGAAATAATATGTATACAAACTGTTACTCAAATAAATTTCCTCATCAGTTCTTAATATAATTGATCACAATTTGGTGAGAGGTTTTAGAGAAAAACGATATAAATTATATTTTGTAATCAATTTGGCGTTGTTTTAAACTTGGTTTGTCAAAACTTCTTATGTTATAGTAATATTTAATGAAACAATGTCAGATTTTGATTGAAACAGAAACTTTCTGTAAATGTTTTCAAACACAATATAACATTAATTAGATTTACATTTTAATAAACATTTAACGAAAGGTACATGGGTAGAAACAGTCCTTACTGGTCGATCTGCAAAATCCATGAAATGCTTAATCTGAATTTCTTTTAACAGGTCGAGATCCATCACCACCAAAACTGGTCTCATTCCAAAGAAGTAGCTGGAATACGGAAATCAACAAAAAATTATAGCTTGTTCTTTTTAAAATAACACCTTTGTTTCAGGCCTAGTTGCTTGAAGTGAAACTAGGGATACTGTGTTGTCTTACATCGCATCCTATTCACATATATACATGTTATAATTAACATATGAAAGATGATGAGAATATATCATTATTTTTTTTCCAAATAACTGTCCTGTATCAATTTGTTAATATCAGATATGTACAACTGTAACTTGGTTTAATAATTAGCTGATCAGAAAAGATAACAATATAACCAATAATTAGTTTACTTTCTCTTTTTACCTACAAATAGTGCTAAAGTGTCATCTCTTTGAATTTCAATATTCAGTCTTAGCTGGTTGCTGCTAAGTATTGAGGAATGACTTTAAGTGTCATTACTGATACAAAATATAATTAAAATCATGTTTCAAGCTGAAATATTTTGATAGCAATGGCTAACAAGGTTAACAAGGTGAAACGTTCCGTTTTTTTAAGTATTATTAAGAATCTTAACAAGTTTAACAAGTAATTTAATTAATTTATTCCAGTGTCAAATAACTGATTATTTTAAAAAAAAAACAGAGTTACTGTGGTTAAAACAGCGTTATATAAGAAATGTCACGTCAGTGGCTAGGGTTAGTACAGAGATTCCCTAAACTTTCAATGACCGAAATTAGTAGCTGAATAGTTTATCTTGGTGCTTATTTAACAATAATATATGTACTCATTATTTTGAATAAAACGGTTAGTTAATGGCACCACTCTTATTGCTTTATTAATGTTCAAGGAATTTAACTCAGAGATAACTTAAAGAAAACACATGATAACATACTGACCTGAATAGTTTAACTAAATATATGAGTAATGAATGATTTAATTAATTATTAATTAATAAAGACTAGCGACCTGATCTGTTTAACTGAATGTTAATGAACATAACTTGCTAAAGTTTAATTAATATTAATTTATAAAACTCAAAAGAACCTTTTAAATTTACCAAGCGTTGAGAAGGCAGAGAAGATAATGTAGTGAAAATAGTCTAAGGTATAATAGTAATTAATGAAACACTCACTGATAATAGTTTTATACAACGTTGAAAAGTGTGAATAGAGATTGAATTCTATGTTAAGAAACTCATTTTCACCTTGCTAGTTTATGAAGATAGGTGGTGAAAATATTGTGTGTAAAGCAATTTAAGGGTAGTTTGTTTAATGCTAATTATTAAAACTCAGTCAACATTTTAGTTTTCAAAGTATTGATAAGATATTTCGTATATATTTTGAAACTTTGTTTTACTTCGAGGTTAGATGACGTAAAGAAGTATATATGATATAAATACAAACTTATTTCGTATAAGTATACAATAATTATGTATCACTTACATAAAAACCTTTCCATACTGATCTATCCAATTTTGAAGACAAGAAAGGGGTCCCTGTATTTATAGATATATGATATCAATGGTTACTTTTCATATTAGTGCGGTTATTTTATTGTTCATTTGCCTGATTTAGGCGTTTAAACCATACAAACACATCAGAAAACATTTATGTTACACTTGTTACTACAACAAATTATAAAATTTTCTTAAAATCCTCTTGTATAGTTTATTTCACGAAACATTTAAACGAAAATCATTAACACATGTCCAGAGACGAAGGGAACTACAAGACTGTAATATTTTCAAAGTGAAAGATAAAAATACCAGCTTAAACAATTGAATTATATTTTGAGTAAAGAATATAAAATCATACCTTCCAGTATAGTTCCCACATGTTACCAAAAAACAAATTAGGTTTAGGTCCTGGAATTCCTAGCTTGACAAAACTGTTGAAATGTTTTCTCATTCTTCTAATGTTTAGAAAATATAAAGTTAGAGTTAACAACATTCTTCAACCAAATTACACATCTAGAAGTTAACAGCATCCTTCAACCAAAGTATCCATTCATAAGTTAACAACATACTTCAACCAAAGTATGCATTCATAAGTTAACAACATCCTTCAACTAAAGTATACATTAATAAGTTAACAACATCCTTCAACTAAAGTATACATTAATAAGTTAACAACATTCTTCAACTAAGGTATACATTAATAAGTTAACAACATCCTTCAACTAAAGTACACATTAATAAGTTAACAACATCCTTCAACTAAAGTATACATTAATAAGTTAACAACATCCTTCAACTAAAGTACACATTAATAAGTTAACAACATCCATCAACCATTTTTTTATGTTACTAAGAAAGTTCAAACTTTGAACCCTCGTAATGACAGTTTGTTACGCCGATCTCTGAACTACTTCTAGACCAGGGAAAACAGAGTGATGGTGATCTTAACAACTAATATTCAAAATTTAGAGGGTGAAACAACTTTCACACTAAAGTTACGAAACGTTAATATGATATGAAAACTTTCAAACATTTTTGTTTTCTGAAGAATATATATATACGTTTGTTATAATAAATATCTCGAGAGATGAATACCTTTATTAACTCAACAGTCTAGTTGTGAGAGACCGTCGCTTTATCATAATATGTTTGTTTGATAAGAAAACCATCCTTATTTTATATTATACTCTCTACCTAGTCATTTTAGTTGAGTTTGTATAGAGTGTGATAACGTATTGATTTACAAAAATAATTTAATTCAATATATTGGGTTTGTAATGTAAGTATGTCCTCAATCCAAATATTTATGTATAATAGTTCTGCACTTAGTACACGTGCAAGGACGTGGAAATGATAAATACAGATAAACATGTGAAATTGCCAAATGTATTGTAACTGTTGTCGTTAGTGAAAGCTAAGTTTTATATGATAAACTTTGTCGTATTGCTTTAGTATCGAAAATAATGTTGTAGCTGTACACGGATATGGAGGTCAGCATAACACTTACTTTTGACCTGTTTTCTGTGTAGCAACTCGGACATAAATATTATTATATGTTTAGAGAAGAAGTCTTGAAGGTGCTTGAAAACTGCAGCCTTCTTATCAAGAACTGTGAAAAATTATTTCATAAGACCCAGTTTTATGTACAATGGTGGGAACAACACCTTCTGAAGGTCCACTAGTGGCTCAAACTTCACATTATGCCTCCTCACAGAGAAATTGGTCCGTTGTGACCAGTGCTTTCTGTTGTAGTGCGCTGCGATTTCTCTGCTGTCCCAAAAGTAAAGATAACAAAGAAACTTGGTAAAGATCTCCTTGAAGACCCTTCAGGAATACCACCATTTTAAAGTATCCGATAACCTCTCACTCATACTCATCATACTTCAAGGCTTCTAACAAGGTCTTGACGCTGTTGTATTCCTCTTTGAGATGCACCGAATGAGCCAGGGAAGAGACGGTATTTATTACCGTTATGGAGCAACAAAACGTCGAGACTTCACACATCAATCAATAGTTGGGTAAGAAAAAAAAAAGGTTCATTCTACTTTTGAAAACTCTTGGAGTTACAGAGTATCTTTTATTTGTGTTAAAATTGTGTAGATGTGTTTTCTTATAACAAAGCCACATCAGGCAATCTGCTCAATCCAAGAAGGGGAAGTATTAAAACTGATTTCTTGAAGACGCGTGTTCTTCTATTATCATAAATGGTTAAACCTTATCAGACATGATGATAGTTTGTGGTTACCAACGGCTTCATGATTATTAAAAACCGATAACTCGAAAGTGCCTATAAATAAATCGATACGCTCAAAGTAAATATCTTAATAAAAGGTCTGTGTATTTGGTGTTGTGTTAACATATATCTGGAATAATTCTAAACATAAACTAGACAGTATCGTTTATACAACGTGCAATATTTAAGGAAGGAAATAAACCCTTCCAATACTGAAGTAGTGATGTTTGTGTGTTTTCTTATAGCAAAGCCACATCCGGTTATCTACTGAGCGGAATCGAACACCTAATTTTAGCGTTGTAAATCCGTAGGCAGTGGTGATGTTAATGTGAATTGTAAGAAAGTGGAAGAATCAGCTAAAGTCAAATATTATAGTTGTTGTGGAGATAAAACACATAACAGAAAACAATAAAGAAACTGTTGCAATCTTTTACATTAACATAATATTTCTTTATAAATAAAACATACGTGATTATTCGTCTATAAGTTCTTGAAATTGTTTTAGTAAGTTTAACCTAGAATTCCAAGATATTTTTGTAAAGAAACGTTTTCTCTTGAAGAAAAATGAAATGCTTTGACAAAGTGCAAATAAATATTGAAAGATTCGTACAGTTGTGGAAAGATGACTGCTCTACTAACTAAAGAAGAAAAAATGAATTAAAAGAAAATAAACAAATAAGATACAACCATTTGGTGGTAAGTAACGTTAACTTCAAGAGGTAAATTTTCAACTTACTTTGATGTGTATTATATAAAATCAAAACAACCACACATGGAGAGTTTAAAATTAGTTTAAATGTGTGATATAAAATAACAAAGCAACGTGTAATACTGATGATATACAAAGAATATTCGTTGCTAGACAGAAAAGTGTTCACAACCTCAGTGTCATGCTTACCTCTATATTTGTACAACTACAAAATTATTTTCGGTGCTAAAGCAATACGACACAGTTGATTACACGATACTTAATTTTCATTGACGACAACAGTTAAAATATCTTTGTCATCTCAACGTCCTTGCACGTGTACTGAGTGCAGAACTATTATACATAAATATTTGATTTGAGGACATACTTATATTACAAAACCAATGTATTGAATTAAATTATTTTTGTAAAACAATACGTTATCACACTCTATACAAACTGAACTAAAATTACTAGGTGCAGATTATAATATAAAATAAGGATGGTTTTATTTTCAAACAAACATTCTATAATATATAGACTGTCTCTCACAACTAGACTGTTGAGTTAATAAAGGTATTCATCTCTCGAGATACTATTATGATACACGTACATATATATTCTTCAGAAAACAAAAATGTTTAAAAGTTTTCATATCATATTAACGTTTCTTAACTTAATGTGAAAGTTGCTTCTCCTCCTAAACTTTGAGTATTAGTTGTTAAGATAACCATCATTATCTCTTCCCGGGGTTAGAGGGAGTTCAGAGATCAGTATAAAAAACTGTCATTATTGGGGTTCAAAGTTTGCACTTTCTTAGTAACATAAAAAACCTTCACAAGTACATTGGAACCTGAGATACAAAACTGTCTTATTTACTAAAGATTAGAAGAAGGAGAAAACATTTTAACAGTTTTGTCAACCTGGGAATACCAGGACCTAAACCTAATTTGTTATTTGGAAACACGTGAGAACTGAAGATGTGATTTGTTGTCCATTAATTAAAATAAATTCATATGTTTAAACTAATAATTTTAATTTCTCACGAAGAAGACATTACAGTCTTGTAGTACTCTCTGTGTCTGGAAAAGTGTATAATTATTTTTATTTAAAAGTTTAATGTATTTATCTATTTAATGAATTTTAAACATAAAACTCACTTAATTAAATTAATGAACAATATTGCTTCCAATAATTAAGAGTTTCGTAAGGCTAAAAAGTAAATAAGATATTATGAAATAAACATTCTCTCAAGGTAGCTGGGAAATAGTTTCGGTCATAGAAAGATTTGAGAAAGTCTGCACTTCCACTCGCCAGAACCTGACTAATATTAACGTATTTCTTCGTTAATTTCGTTTTAACAATGTGTTTAATAAACATATATCAGTTAGATGGTTATATTAACCATCTCTGTATTTGAAAGAATCATTTTTTTTAACATTGGGATAAATTAATTAAGTTCTTAGTTAAACTAATTAAGATTCTTAACAATTCTTAAAAACAGCGTATTAAATATAGAACGTTTCACGTTGTTAACCTGGCATGATTTGGTACAGAAAACTACAATCTAGAAATTAGAAACCTAGGAGCCAATGGGAAGTAACAGATACTTGATTGATTGCTAAAGTACCTTAAACTATGAAGATAAAACTGCGACATTCAGATGAGTTTACCCAACTAGTATTGTAAGAAATAGTCCCACACTACAGATAATCCAACTATATACCATTTCTATCAAAATATTTCAATGTAACGTGTTATCAGTCTGTATTTATTTTTTACTGTCAGGCTGTACGACTGCACTGGCTTTCCTTACCTTGAAGAAATATATATTAGTCAAATCTTCAGACGGCCAGCACGGCAAGCGTGTTAAGGCTTGCGACTCGTAATCTCAGAGTCGTGGGTTCGCATCCCCGTCGTGCTATATATGCTCGCCCTCCCAGCAGTGGGTGTGTATAATGTGACGGTCAATCCCACTACTCGTTGGTAAAAGAGTAGCCCAAGAGTCGGCGGTGGCTGGTGATGACTAGCTGCCTTTCCTCTAGTCTTACACTGCTAAATTAGGGACGGCTAGCACAGACAGCCCTCGAGTAGCTTTGCGTGAAACTCAAAAACAAACAGAACATCATTTCAATAGGGAACGAAGGTTATAAAAACTACAGATGTGAAGCAACAGACACATGATTCCAATAGGGAACGAATGTTATAAATACTACAGATGTGAAGGAACAGAACATAATTCCAATAGGGAAAGAAGGTTATAAAAACTACAGATGTGAAGAAACAGAACACGATTCCAATAGAAAACGAAGGTTATAAAACTAGAGATTTAAAACTCTACACCAATAAGAAAAATCTAATCAACCACCGTATTATGCACTAATGTTCAGCTTGTGATCACGATAATCCAGTCAGAGAAATATCACACTTCAATATGATGTTGTTTATATGGAAACATGGTCTAATCTGAAGCATCTATGTAGATATGCTGCCAAACTATTAATTTATTCATCAGATTAAATTGTGTTCTAAATGTAACTTGTAATAAAACTTAATGTTACTGAAAAGCTCAACAAAACTTTATGTTCAAGAAATGTTTTGAACATTTGAAATGTTGCATTAAACCTATTCAAACAATAGGTGTATCAATATTTCATTTGGTGTGGGCTTCACTTTCTTGAGAAAATATTACTTTTATGAGAACATTTCTCCTATAATATTCCTTCATAATATTTAAGGTGACTGATATTTTCATGTAATGTAAAGTATACTATCTGACGAACATTTTCTTTTATAAAACTAAAAATATTTTCTGAAGAACATTATTGGAAATATAACTAAATATTTCTGTAATGTTGTAAAGGTAATTAGTTTAGTTTTATCTGACGTATCAAAGGACATTAGTTTCGTGTCCTCCAAATTTCTCTCTGACATACCACTCGTCAATATTTTTGGCCTACGTACTTTTTCTATGATGTAGCACAGGTCAATTACCAATGTGACAGCTCAAATAACATAAACTTCTGGATTATAATATTTGTTTGCTAAGAGATGTAGTCTGTTGTATTTATATAAGAGTAACACATCACACGTAAAAATACACGTATAATCCTATACATAGCATTGCATTCAATTATTAGCACATGTGGTTAAGTATTTAATGAGCTATCTAAGAGCTTCTACACGATAACAAAGGAAACCTAAGTTACCATTTGCATCGCTTATATCTCGATAATCAATCTTTCGGTTACCATACCAACGCATGCAATGTGATAATTGTGATTCACTCTCTCCTTCGACATTATATAATGTATAACTGTATGCAAGATTCAGCCAACGTAATAATTATGATGTTATCTTTACACAATGAATTTTAATAAAGATTTATAATTGCTTTAATCATATTATTTGTGGAAGAAAGGACAACTGTTAACTGTACATGGGAAAGCCATGAAGGTGTAAATTATACTGAATATCCTTATCTTCATATAAACAATATAATTATCTCATAAATTAAGAATTCCAAAGTCCTTTCCGTATAAAAGTATATTAGAAACCTTCGTAATAACATACAGTTGGAAAGACCAAATCTAGGCATCACAACTTATACCATTAGAAATAACACTTTTACTTCGTAACTGAAGTGGACAGAGACAAATATAGTTTCAATTTTATTATCAGTATTCAACTGGAATGGATTATCATGCTTGAAATAACTTTTTAACTTAGTGATTGAAATGACCTAAGGCCAATATAGTTTCAATTTTATTATCTGTATCCAGCTCGAATGGATTATCATGGTTAAAATAACACTTTAAGTTAGGGATTTAAATCCATGATGACAATCTTCAGTTCATTTAAAATGTATTTCATCTTCAGTCAGTGCCCAAAATGATATAGAAATCTTTAATAAATTGGATGTTATCCTATAATTATAAAGCCTAAGGGACTACAGATCTATCATTTATAAATCCTACCAACCTCTGACAGCTGTTTTGATGTCAGTATCTAACCATCTCTCAACGTGCTGTGGTTTGATTTCACTAGTGAGTTAGGCACAGCAATGACTCGTACTTTGACAAATAGTGAAATTCTATCAGTACTGGGACTTACTTGACCCACTTTTCTCTCAGCCCACATGACTTATGTTAAACTGTCAAAATAGAAGATATACAACATTTCACAGACCTTAAACATCTTCAAATTAAACTATAAATGACTTAACACATGGAAACTTATTTACCATCTCTCAACATGCTCTGATTTGTATGATTGGTGAATTTTGTTTGTTTGTTTGTTTCGAATTTTCGTGCAAAGCTACTCGAAGGCTATCTGCGCTAGCCCTCCCTAATTTAGCAGTGTAAGGCTAGAGGGAATGCAGCTAGTCATCACCACCCACCGCCAACTCTTGGGCTGCTCTGTTACCAACGAATAGTGGGATTGGCAGTCACACTATAACGTTCCCACGGCTTAAAGGGCGAGCATGTTTGTTGCGACAGGGATTTGAACCCGCGATCCTCGGATTACGAATCGAACGCTTTAACACAATTGGCCATGCCGGGCCATGATTGGTTAATTATTGACATTAAAACTGTTTCTATGTTTCTATGTGTTGTTAGTTCATTTATTGTTTAATTTTAAGAATGTTTATGGACTGTGAATTAAGCACAAAGCTATGCAATGGGCAACATGTGCTCTCTGCTCACCACGGATATCGAAACCCGGTTTCTAGCTCTATGAGTCCACAGAAATACTCCTGTTCCACTAGGGGGCTTGTATGATCGGTGAGTAAAAATGAGTATATTGAAATAATATATTTTACTAGCTGATGCACTGTGATAGTTACCTGCCCCTAATATTTGGGTATATGTCTTTTTGTTCTTCAATATTACAAATATATTTATTTACCAATCATATACCTATTAAACAAAATCCTGATAGGACTCAAGTTAACAGCAAAAAAATCACTGTATTAGAGGAAGCATTCCACTTGTTGGTAACAGATAGGAGAATGGAAATGTAGATCAGAGTGTCTAACAGATTTCACAAATGTTATAAAAATTACATCTCCTGTCAATTTTTACATTTAAGACTATTCATAATGATCAAAAATCTGTTTGTTACAAAACCTAAAAGTTCATGCATATTCATAAGTAATAAATTCAGTGTTCATAATTCTGATATGTAACAAAACCACCATTATCCTGATATCCTCCAGTGAAATCTCCTTAAATGTTAAAGATCAATCAGCGTTTCCATTTTAACTATGAATTTTGCTGTTCGTATTTATGAGAATGTGGTTACATAATTTTATCTGTTATTCAAACTCCACAATATAATAATGTAGTTATTTTTAGTGTTTAAACTGCACAATAATGGACACCAAACAGAAAAAGCAACAAATAACAAATATAATTCCCTTGTTCATCTCAAAATATCAACAAAAATATTCACAAGTTTCTTAGTTCACAGTCAGTACTACATATCAAGACATAAATGTTTAAGTTCAATTTATATAAAAAATGATTTAATTGTTTAGTATTTTAAATTAGAGATTTGTCCAACACTAATGTTATGCACCTTGTTTCCTTTTTTGTAAAGCTTCTATAGGTCTCTTCCTTTTTTTCTTTCTCCTGATAAAATTCTCTGTCACTTAGCATGCTGTCATCCAGTTATGGCCAATACCTTGCTGTTTAGCTTTTAGTTAAAAAATCAAATTTCTTCTTTTAAAATGGAGACCTTTTCATCAACATACCATGAGCTTATTGCATGTTACATACAAAGCCATAATAAAATCTGAGAACTATTGTTTAAACTCACTTAACCTTAATGCTTCCATCATATCTGAAGGTAACCCAATCCAAAAACTAACTTTTATCTTACAAAAACAAAACTGTCTCAGCTGAAGATTACTCCAGCTATTCTGTAAGTTCATATTTCTATCCGTTTGTCTTATCACTACATCAACACTACCCATCTTTTTAACAATCTTGAGCAACTCAATCAAAGTGCCTTTAACCACAAACATTTCTGCGAATCGTAGACTGTCATGGTAGGACAACTTTTCCACTTCAATTATAATGTTAATAGCCGTTTTGTAAATTGTTTCCCGAAATTCAATGTTCTTCTTAAGATAACGAGTAAAAGATTGAACACAATGCTCCATATATGGCCAAACAAGTGGACCTATACAATGAAATTATAATCTTTTTGGACATGTATTCAATATTTCTACAGATACAACCTAAAATCCTATTTGCACTACCATTAGACTTGCCTAATACTATGTAAAATGATCTCAGGCTGTGGTAATTTTGAAACAGCTGCAACATCTTTGGGTTTTTAAATTGTATGTGGTTCATATAAAGTCTTTTCTTTTCTGGAAGACCTCTCTGCTCATCTGTGTGTTAGCATCATCACTCAATTGATCATGCACTCTCCATTGCGAGTTCACTACAAGTTCTAAATGGCTACCCGTAAGAGATATTTCTCTTGTGAAGTGACAATAACACAAAGAATATGACGAGCAGAGTTAACTAGACTTTTCAGAAAGGAATACATTAAATTATGTCTTAATCTCAAGACAAGTAAACCTGGTAAAAAACATATTGTCTGTAGTCTTGGCAAAATCCCTGTCTCTTTAATCTCTGGCAGCTGGAATAATGCTATTTGTGCCACTGACAAATTCCCTTTTCATAAGGACAACTGACCTGATGATAAGTAAATGTTACGTAAAGGAAAAATTATGGGTAGGTAAGTCAGTAGCACTGGCAATAACATATTGTTTAGATGACTTGTAAGACCGACTGATCATATATATATATTTATATCACGACATTGTTAAGGTTATTCCTGTAGATATTATGCTTATAAAATAACTTATATGATAAATTAACTTATCTGACACATGGGGATTCGATGTGGCTTTGCTATAAAAAAAAAACATCACACATCTTCTCATTCATTTCGTAATAATTTTAAAGAGTTCCAAAATTTCTAGTGGCATCTCAGATACTGTAATGCCCTTGCAGTTGTTGTAAACTTTTGTTTGTTTTAGTAATTGTAGTACAATCTCTGCAGATTGAAAGTCGAGGTCTCTAACCTTCTGGCCATATAAGCCAAACTAGTATTTTATAACATTATTACTGTAAATAACAACTTGTAACTGTAAAGTGATATTTCTTTTGAGACACTTAGAGAAAAACAAGCACTCAGATTTCATCACTGTCTTCATCATTTGAGTGGTTTACAACAGCTACGATATAATTGCAATGTGTATTGCGCTAATCTTGTTTATCAAAATTATGTTATCTTAATATGATGTCAAACGACATGAAGTAAACATCTTTGGGAGGTTAATTTTGATTTTCGAGAACCTTGATTATTGATGGTCTGACTCTAATTTGTGTTTGCTGAAGATGTAAGTAAAATATCGTATTTTGTGTATGATAAAAGTATTCGTTATCTAATTTATATTGTTGTGAGTTTGAAATTTCTCTTTTTCAGTTGGGTTTTTGCAGTCGCGGAAGACACGTCACACATAAGCCATCTTGTAACTTTGTGATTGATAACAACCAAACAAAACCTTTTCAGGACAATATGTATCTTATGATATGCTATTGAAACGCAACAGACTAAGTTTTACATCAATAAATCGTTGGGCACACACCGAATATTATTTATCCTAGAAATGATGCACAGATGGGCTTAATGCTGGCTTGTACCTAGAATAACAAAATTGCACAAACTATTTGTTACCTGCCCGGTGAGTTATTGTTGTAAAACCTATTATTTCATCTTCATTGTGCATCAATACTTGATGATAATGAAAACGTGTCAAAACGTTGTACAATAGTTACTTGTAATAAGTTTTCTTTCATGATCCATATTCGAGCCGTCTACTAATTTTAACTAGAAAACATAATTACATAAATTCCATAATTCGTGGAAGACAAATAAAAGTTTTCTTTGGTATCAACTTTAAAGAATACGTATTGGTCATTTTTGCTTTCAGTTGTTGTAAAACTATATTCACAGTTTGTACGTTTGCTTCGGTATATTTATATCTTTTAGTTTTGATAATTAATTATTAGTTTTCCAGTGTTTATGGTCTAAAATATGTTATTTGATCATAATAGTTTTCATGAAGGAATATGTCTGTAATAATAATTTGTTCACTTTCACTCTTTTGTAATTCAACATAAAATTACCTCAACAGCATAGATACATCTTAAGTCTTTAAACTTATAGAATTACCTCTACAACACAGATACATCTTAAGTCCTTAAACTTATAGTTGACTGATCTATAATTTTCCTGAGCCGAGAGAGTATTGTTTTTTATTATTAAGTAGAAAGCTGCACAAATACCTGTCTGTGGTACGTTGAAAACTAAGTTTTGAAACTATCTATCTAGAAATTACAGTACTATGCAAAAGTGTTAGGACAGACAAGATAATATTTTTCATTCTTTTCATTCCATGGGTGTAATTCTTAAATGTCATTTGAGAATATAAATTTTAATACTATGGCAATGTTATGCTGATCTCTGATGAGTGAACCAGAGTGAGATTACATACCGTTCTTTAGAACTTCCTCATACCTGTACTAAGGATTCTGCTTCAATGAACATAGTGATCAAATTTAGAATCTGATACAGCCGTCTTAACTATATAGAAATAAGCTACCAATGAGCTAGTATATTCTAGAATAAATCAATTTTATAACGCACTACAGATAAACTTTGATATAAACAGATATTAACAATATGCATATTACGTTTTGTTGTTATTTCACAGCTCAAAATATACAAGATATTAATTTCTCTTTCAGGCACTTATAAGTAGACACTTTCCACAAATTAATTTTATACATAAGTAGACTATTTATCTATATTTTACGTACAATATAGAATTATTTCTAAGTATAGCAAAGAGTTCATATAAATGCTTTACGTTATGCTAGTTCGACTCTCCAACAAACTACTGCAGAATTGAAATGCTTCCTTAACACTGTCAAGCACACTCTAGACTGTGAGACAGAAACAGGTAAATTTGACAATAAGATAGGAATAGGCAGAACATCTAAACTCAATGATATTGATGTTAAGTATCTTTATGCAGCCTTCAGGACAGAAGGAAGACTACCACTGATCTCATGCATGAGATTTAGAGCCATGTACCAAATGACAGACAAGTGTCAAATTCTACAGCATCAGGAAGACTCAACAAGAATGGAATATACGATCATGTAGCAGATTAAACCTTTACTTAAATCCATGAAAATTGTCAACAGACTGAAATTTGCTTAAAAGTATTAAAACTGGACTGTTGATGTTGTGAAAGGGAGTTATGGATGAATGAATCAAATTTGAAATATTCTGTTTAAATCCCAGGTTGCACCTCCTGTAGAAGAAAGGTGAAAGGTTCTTACCACAATACATAGAATCTTAAAGGAGGTAGTATGGTGGTTTGGGACGGTTTTTCTCTTGAGGAGACAGGATATATTTACAAAACAGATAGAGTAATGGACCACGATCAATACCGTAAAATACTAGTACGTTATGGTTCACCCAGTGGTTTGAGATTTATTGATAAAGAATTCTAATACTTTTCCGTACTAGAACGTCAAACAACCTAAAACTGGGTTAAGCTGTAATTTAGATGTAGAAGTTAAATAAATTATTTAACAGCTTTTCAGATTAGAGAAACCTACATTGTTTAACAACTTCTCGGCTTAAAAGAATCTATATTATTTATCTACTTTTCAGATTAGAATGTTTTACGTTATTTATCGTTTCTTTAGATTAGAGAAACCTACATTGAAGAAATATTACCGATGGATAACTGTTGTTGTTTTTTGAATTAAGCAAAAAGCTACACAATGGGCTATCTGTGCTCTGCCCACCACGTGTATCGAAACCCGGTTTTTAGCGTTATAAGTTCGCAGACATACCGCTGAACCACTGGAGGGGGTCCGATAGATAAATTGACAGTTCCATTATTATTCAGTAAATTCAAGCTTGAGATGTTATTTTTATCAGACATAATTTATCTTGCACGTAACGTAAAAGGTGTTGATGTGTCTTTCAAGCACTTATAAGCAGATATTTTAGGTTTCAGATAATATGTAAGATCTGAAGTTGTTTATTCTTAAGAAGACTCAGAAATGAACGTTCAGCAACTGTTTACAACTAGGCTTTTCTCAAATTGTAACGGTGTGTTAGACTAGTCTTCATATTCAAAAAGTTGGTCATTAAGAAATGTGTCATTTTTCCATTATTCAGACCCCTAGCCACATAAAGAAAGACTGTATAAATGAAATTTTGACCTTTCTTGAGTTGCTTCATGTGGAACCCTAGGGCACTGATCCTGTAGCAACTACTCTAGTATTGAAGAAACTTAAGATCAAACATCTATGTAATAATTTAGACTAGAGTATTTAAAACCCAAAACCAATGTAATATATGTTTTTTATGATATCTGTTACTGCCCGATACTACAGTGGATAATAATGTAAAGGGAAGAAACCTTACGAGTAAAAAGTAAAATGAAGCAAAGAAATTTTGAAATAATTTTATTAAAATGAACTTATTTGATCCAGTGAAGTGAAAATATGTGTATGGAAATAAGAAAGGAAAATACTGTTTTAAGTTCAGAGTATCAAATTGATTTACAGTAATGGAAGGCTTGCAACATATTGTGTTATTATGTAGACTAAGAGATTGGACCACTGTGTAACCAGTGAAAACAGATGCATAGCAAAATTTAGAGTAAATATAGATTAGAAAGAAGATAGTCAACAGAAGATATAGATTAGAGGGAAGGGAATTCGTCAACAGAAAACAGAGACTAAAGGTAAGTGGATTAGTCAATAGAAGATACGGATAAGAGGAAAGTGAGTTAGTTAACAGATAATATAGATTAGAGAGAACGGATTTGTCAACAGAAAATATAGATGAGAGGGCAGTGAGTTACTCAATAGCAAATACAGATCAGAGAAGAAGATAGTTTGTCAACACAAAATATAAATTAAAGGGAAGGAAGTTAGTCAACAGAAAATGCATATCAAATTGAAGGTAGTTATTAAATAGAAAATATAGGTTAAAGAAGAGGACGCTAGACAACACAAAATACAGATGAAAGGGAAGTAAGTTACTCAAAAGAAAACATAGATTAGAGAGAAGTGAGTTAGTCAATAGAAAGTATAGATTAAAGAGAAGAAATTTAGTCAACAGAATATATAGATTAGAGAGAAATGTGTCAGTGAACAGAAAATATAGATCAGAGGGAAGACTGTTAGTCAAGAGAAAATATATATCAGACGTAAGTCAGTCAACAGGAAATGTACATTAGAGGGAAGTGTTGTTGTTGTTTTGATTTAAGCACAAGACTATACAATGGACTATCTGTGCTCTGCCCACCAAAGGTATCAAAACCCGGTTTTTTGGCGTTGTAAGTCCGCGGACATTCCGCTGAGCTACTGGGAGAGAAAGGGCCGTAGTTATTCAACAAAAACTATAGATTAAAGGAAAGTGACTTAAAAATACAGATCAGAGACAAAGTGAGTTAGCCAAAGAAAATAGTTTGAAATTATTTGCATTTCAAATGCATGGTTATCAGTTACTAAAAAGGAACTGAGAAGTCAAGAGAGGTAAAATTGTGTCTTTATATGTATGTGTGAGTTATATCCTGTTGAAGTTGAAAATATTATCACAAGTAACAGCAGAAAGACTAAAACCACTTGGGTATCTATTAGTGGATACTAAAGGCAAAATCTCTTAGCAGGAATTTGTTACAGATACCAGATGAACCTGATGAAACTATTGAGAAACTTTACAGTGAGATTTAGATTTCAGCTGTTAATAAAGACGTAATTATGGGTGATTTTAATTTCAAACATGTCCACTGGGAAATGATAGAGTCAAACCATGAGGAAGAAAGTTTTCTACGAACTGTTCAAGGTAAATTTCTCCACAAAATTGTTCAAAAGACGTACTAGAAAATCATATTTAAGATTTATTGGTAACTTCCAATATAAAAATGGTTTGAGAACGTAAAAATTAAGGTAACACCAAGGTACATTGCGGTATTGGATTTGCTGTTTTTCTGCATACGGAAATCAGGATTAACGATATTTTGGTCCCAAATTTAAAAAAAAAAAATGTTGAAGTGATGCAACAAGAATTATGTGTTGCAATTTGGTCAGCTGACTTAACTGAAGACAGCGAACAAATGTGAATTTTTTAAAGAAACATTTTTAAATATTTAACAGAAATATATTCCATACAAACATTTTTTTTTAAATTCGATAGTAATATATTCCATACAAACATTTTTTTAATATTCAACAGAGATATATTCCATACAAATATTTTTTTAATATTCAACATCAATATATTCCATAGAAATATTTTTTAAATATTTAACAAAAATATATTCCATGCAAACATTTTTTAATATTCAAGAGAAATATATTCCATACAAAAAAAATGGTAGCTGCAAATAAAAAACATACAAAGGGTGTAGAAATAAAATAAAAAAATATTACATATATAAGTAATTTAAGGTAACTGATTGTTGTTGTTTTCATTTACGCATAAAGATACACAATGGGCTATTGTGGGCTCTGCCCACCACGTGTATCGAAACCCGGTTTTTAGCCTTGTAAGTCCGCAGACATACTGCTGAGCCACTGTAGGACAAGTTAACTCGTATTATAGAAGATTTCGAACAATAGGAGATCAAATAAGTTGGCGAAACAGGAACTTAGAACACCTAAAGTGATGTACGAAATTATTTGGCTGATAACATAAGATATAATATTGAGAATTTTTTAAAAAAAGTGTATCAGGAATAAATACAGGGGATAGAACCTTTGAGGGGCGATAAAAGAGGCTTTTATCTGATGGCTATGAAATGGCTAGGTTATTTAATTCCAGCTTTTATTAATGAAGACTTAAGCAGTATTCCTCATATTGAAGAACTGATGAATGAAAACGAAGTTGAATAAGACAGTTGCATAAATTCTGAGCTTACTACAATAAAATTTGAGAGTTTAAAGAATGTTTAGACTTCTCGGCGAGGTTATATCTCTCCGCTGGTTTGAAAGGAGATCAAGGATTATATATGTGAACTCCTTGTCAAAATTTTCGTCAGTCCTTGAATAGTGGACATGTACCAACAGATTGAAAATTAGCTAATGTCGGTCGCCTCTTAAAAAAGGTATTCCAAGAATTATAGTATTATTAGTCTTGCGACAGTTGTGGGAAAAGTTTTCAAAGGTCTAATAAAAAGTATTTTCAAAGTCATTGAATAAAGTTTACAGTTTCATCAGAGAGCAAATATTTTCAATAAGGAAAAAAATATTTCCTTACAAATCTCTGATATGTTTTCAAAATGTTACTGCATATGTAGACGAGGGAAAAGGTGTGGATTTGGTGCATCTGTATTTTCGTAAGCATTTGATAAAGTGTCACATAGAACTTATCTCTGTAAATGTGACGGATAAGTTAACTAATTGGATAAAATAGTGGCTTGACTGAAGAAAGCAGAGGGTTGTTATAAGTGGAGTTTAGTCAGACTAGATCAGTGTTCCAAGCGGTGTATCTAAGCGCTCAGTTTTCTAACCATTGTTCTTTTGATTTACATTAATTACATAGATGAGGGAATAATTAATAAATTATTTAAATATGATGATATCAAGGTTTTAGGTATGGCTGGCTGTGAAGAGAATATTGCTGTTTTAGAAAAGAAATTAGGTCATTTAATGAGTTCCACAAATAAATGGCGGATGGCTTTCATTATAATAAATGGAAGAACCTGTATGTGAGGTATAATGATTGAATAATTGTATTTGTAGGAGAATAACCTCAACTGTATTATTAAAGAAAGGATTTTGGGGTAATGATTGTTTTTTCTTGAAGCCATCCAAGAAGTGTGTTTTTGCTAGTGGTAGGGCAAATTGGATTTTAAATTATATTTACAGAAATATTGAATACAAGTGTAAAAATGTATATGATTTAGTTGTATAGATCGTTGGTTAGATCAAACATGAAGAATTGTGTTCAATTCTGGGCTTCTTACCGTATGAAAGACACAGAATTATTCGAAAAGGTACAGGGAAGGGTCATTGAAATGGTACTTGGAATGAAGTGGTTAACATAGGAAGAAAGATTAAGATACTTAAATTGTTTTCTCTTAGAAAAATAAAGATAGGGGCCTGATTGAAGTGTTTAAGACTGTAAGAGGAATTGATAATACTGATGTGCTGTTTGACTTCACTGTTATTTAAAATAACAATAGTTATCATTCACTTGATGTATTTCTCATAAAACTTCGAGATAAACCTCTGTCTGACGTTAAGATTGTTGCTTGTTAGGAAGTACAAAGGTCACTCATGTGGTCACACATAGAAAGAGTGCAATCAGTGACGTTAAGACAAGTGTCGTAATCATCTCTGACGGCATTATTGTATGGCTTCACTTCGATGAACTATGGTGGCACGTATATCAACACTCTCTCTGTCTTCAATCTTTAATAGCAATACACGCTCTGACGATACTTCCTGAAATTATGACGTCATTTTTTCTGATGAATTCATTCTTTGTGGGGTCTATAATTCCATTTTCTCCACCTCTCTTCCTAACATCTTCCTAACATCCGTGCCAGGCAATAAGTGCCATATCTACTCACACATTTCTAGCCAAATAGCTAACACCACAATGTGTTTGGTGTTTTAATAAAATATAACCCCAAAATGCATTTTCCCTTCACAACTATTATTCTATGAATTATTGAAGTAATATAATAAAGCTATAATTGCAGTATAATACTACTGAAAGTGTTAAGTCTTATTTTACTAAGTCATTTAGTTTCAAAAATTTCAGTTTAGAGAACTTTTATTGATTAAGGTAAAACGTAATACACATCATTTCTTATTTGAATATTGAATATTGGAAGGTACGAAGTATTTCAAAGAGATAAATGAGGTACGCACTTTGACAAAGATATACGTGAAAGTGTACCACAAACTCAATATTTAATCCTATTTAAAACATTTTTACACTGCTTATTGAACATCCAGTAGTGGACTAGCTTAAGAAAGGTTATGTTGGTGTTTTAATACATCATTTCGGGGAATTTCTTGGAACAAATTTTACAAAAACTCCACTTGCAGGATTCATAATATTCATACCGAGTTTGATGGTCAGTTTCTGATAGAAAAAAACAACAAGAAAAACATTATTATCAAGAATTGCTATTTAACTTTAAATCAGTTTCTCTATATATATTTTGTGCCTAAATAGTTAAAAAACAAAAGTTATTCTACTGCAGAATTCAGATAATTTGCAATCAAAGGTTTTGAGTGTATTACGCAAAATCAGTTGTAAATTATGAGAGGTTTAATGTAATGAAGTCAAAGTTGACATATATTTATTTGATTAAACATATATACTCGATTAATACCATCAAAATAGTAAAATTATATATGTCAATATTCAAATAAAACCATTTTAACTTAGGACTTGACCAGTTCCCAAATAAATATTTTCCAAGAAGGTTATATCACCTTGACCTTTATCTCTATGGACACGTTGCTTGAAATTAATTATCACTAAAGTGTACAATTACAAGTTTTAAAAGGAAACTTATATTTATTTGAACGTAAATTCCAATACGCTAAAAAACGAAGAAACACCAAAGATTAGAAAAATTCACAAGCATGCTACTTACATGTGATTGTTTGTTTGTTTTTTGAATTTCGCGCAAAGCTACTCGAGGGCTATCTATGCTTGCCGTCCCTAATTTAGTAGTGTAAGACTAGAGGGAAGGCAGCTAATCATCACCACCCACCGCCAACTCCTGGACTACTCTTTTACCAACGAATAGTGGGATTGACCGTCACATGAAAACGCCCCCACTGCTAAAAGTGCGAGCATGTTTGGCGCGACGCGGATGTAAACCCGCGAATCTCAGATTACGAGTCGCAAGTTCTAATCTACCTGGCCATGTCAGGCCGATTGGCTGAAGCATTATCATTTCTCCATGGTTTACACGGGTATAATCGGTGAGAAGATTCGAATTAGAGATTACGAGTCAAATGGTTTAATAACTATGTCTTAGCAGTACAATAAATTCGTAAAAGTCTATATTAAACCTAATTCTAAAGTTTTGTTAATATGAGCTTTAATATAAGGGTTAGCTAGTTGATGTCAAAGTATATTTTTACACATACCGCTGATCAGCTGCTCTTGATTTCATAACTTGACGACAAACCTCCACAAGATCAAGAAATGGATTGGAACCTTTGTTCCAAAATTTATACTGAAGATGTCTGATATTTCTCGTAAACCAACCAAAAGCCGGAAACGACACTAAAACACAACCATAAAATCGTATTAAAGATATACGACAAAAATCATGTTGTTTGTGGTAAACTATGTAAAATAACATTTTATCTAATCAGTTTTATTTTTCAATTGCGTTTATAAAAATTAGATATAATTAGGACGTAAAATTATATAAAAATCATCAATGAACATTTGGAACGATAAATAGGTGGCACATTTTTCGCTTATTTTGATACTCTTAGTTCACAGTATCTGCCTTTTTTCATGCATAGTACTTTTTGTTAAGAACCAAAAGGCAGCAGTAGTAAATCCAGCAATTCAGACTGAATAAAAGAGGGCGCTAAATGGGTGCAAAGGGAAGATGTCACTTTAGATGACGAGATCATATTTCCAAACGGTGTCATCAGTGTGACTTTGTCGCCATTACAGGTGGTCATGCCGTCAAAGTTTTAAATAAAAGGCGTGTTGTTGGGGGCACGTTGATAGGACAACAAAACAGACAGCCGTTAGTCTTATGATATATGTCTCATGATGCCGATAACTAAATAACTAAATCGTTCTAAAAAGAATTCTTAACAGTAATTCATTAAATCAATTATATTTACTTCGTTCTAAAAAGGACACTTAACTCTCATTCATTTATAATTAATCCAGTAAGTCAATTTTAATTAATTTGTCGTGAAAAAAGGATTCTTAACCCTAATTCATCAGATAATAAAATTCCGTGTCCTATAAGAACAGTACCTTACTCAAGTGCTTAAAGATTTTCAGTGATATTATAATATATCAATAGCAATATTTAATGTAACAATATCGCAGTTATATGCATTTTACCACACACCCATTACATATGTCATTAGGTTTATATTGCTCTAAAAGATGCGATATCATACAATGTTTAAAACTTTAACTTTATTATACATTTTACATAGTCAAGGAAACGTTTATCATGCAATAACACTTTTACTGATTTGCAACAAAGTATTTGGTTGTCCATAAATAAATGTCGTTTTTGAACTACAAAGCTTAGAATAGTATAAACCAGTGTTGTAAAACATGATTTAATCAAAGTAAGCTGCCTTGTTTTGAAAGTGTTTATTGTTCTAAAAGTTGTCAAAGTGCTTGAAAAAATGAAAATCTGTAGAGGAAAGATTTGGGGAATAAGGTGGATGAGGTAGAACCTCGATTCCCAATTCGTTCAATATTTGGAGCGTCATCCTTGACAGGTCTTATAATGCCGTTTTTGTTGATCTTCAATCAATTCATGCATAACCAACTTATCCAACGTTTTAGTTTTTCCAATCGCACTCAGGTAATTGAGAATGCTTGATTTGTTTGTGCCTTGCTTTTCTGCAAGCTGACGTACTGTTGTTTGAAGGGCTGTCTCAACTGCTTCCGTTAATGTATTTTCATTTAAAAATAGCTTTCTTCCACGACCTTTGTGATCTTCAAGATTTTAATCACCATGTCGAAACCTCTACGGTTGGTAACAGATCCATAACCGAATGTCTGGCTGATGTTTCGGGTAGTTTTGATAGCTTTTCGTCTAAGTTTGAAATAATAGAGGAAAATCAGACAAAAGTCATTCATGTCTGTGTTGCCTTGGTGCTTGGGAAACTTATTCTGAGTAGAGTTGTAACAGCAGACAATTACAACCCCTTATGAGCGACAAACGTTAGATTAAACCAACCAATGATAAGTCACTCAATATTCAGCTTGTAATTACCATTGTGAGAATTCCAACATTTATTTCTGGACAACCTAATAACTTACACATCATACTTTATTCAATGAGAAGTATTAATAAAAATATGAAATTTGCTTACTATTTATATTTCCCAGAATGACGTTATATTAAATAAAATTTATTCTTTTAATTATCAATCAAATGTTTTACAAAAAGGTCATATGGACATCAAGCCAAAGACATCATATATTACACTATGTAACAAAATTTTTACTTTTTATTATTCCCGGACTGAAAGTGTTATTTCCTAATTGCTTATACCTAAAGTAACTGGGAAAGAGCTATTTTTCTCTTCAAACTTTGTTTTTTTAACTTGCGAACGTATAACGAAAGCATGATGGGAGACTATATTTGTGGGGTGATACGTGAATGTGTTTCACATTACAGTAGCAAATCTGGAAAAACTCTTCACTTCTAAACATTTTTGTATGACTTTAGTATAAATACATGTAAATTTGTTGTTTTGTTTACACCTTATATTAATGAAAATATGCAAATTTGCCCGTTTTTACGTAGAAAATAGGTTAATTTCTAAAGTTCATTACCCAGGTCAAAAAAGCAAAGTTTGAAGGGAATAATGTCCATTTTCTGTACATGTACAACATAAGCAATTGAGAAATAATACCTATTATCCAGGAACAAAAGTTGTGTTAGATAGTTTTATTTAATGTAATATGGGCCCGGCATGGCCAAGCGTGTTAAGGCATGCGACTCGTAATCTAGGGACGCAGGTTCGCATCCACATTGCGTCAAACATCCTCGCCCTTTCAGCTGTGGTGGTATTATGTTGTTACGATCAATCCCACTATTCGTTGCTAAAAGAGTAGCCCAAGAGGTAACGGTGGGTGGTGATGACTAGCTGCTTTCCCTCTAGTCTTACACTGCTAAATTAGGGACGGCTAGCACAGATGCCCTCGAGTAGCTTTGTGCTTTATTAAAATAAAATGTAATATGATACATTTTGTTCCGCGTTTGCAATAAATGTCTGAAATTTAAATGACCTTAAAAGGAGCAATATCATGCAATACTTAAAATTATACTTTGACTTTATACAATATTTTACATCGTCAACAATAAGTTTATTATACAATAACAGTTTTACTGATGTGTGCCAAAATAATTGGTACATATTTTTAAAAGGCGGATTTTCACATATCTCTGATGACTATTATTTCTATACAAATTTAATTACTATACAGCAACATTATTTGTACAAACTATCAACGTCCAGATTTAATTGTGTTAAAATTCTTTATTTATAATTAATAATAAATTATTCACTTACTGTATCTTTCCGTTTGTCAATTTCAAACGTACAAAATAATGTGAAAGTATGGGACGAATTAATATATAACCATTTAATGAATTAGTATTAAGCATCCTTTCAGGATTCTTTAATTAACTAATTATCAACATGATGAGACATGTATTGTATGAGTAATGGTCGCTTGTAAGACCGTCACAAACATCCTTCTATCTAATGACAACATTTGGACTCGTCATCTTTGACGACATCTTCCTTCCTTCGGTAGAGAGTACGTTTGAAGTGTCAGACCAAACACTGTTAAGCAAACGATACAAATTTAAACAATTTCATACACACTTTCTCCACTATAACAAATTTATTAAAACTATTATACACACCAAAATACCAAAACTCTTACTGTGAATGAGGAAAAGCAACGACTGTATTGAAGTACCGAAAATTACTTTGGCATGATTCATTAACTCGTGTTCCATCGGATTTTTCTGAACATGTGCGTCAATTCCTAAAGCACATTTAACCATAACGTCCATAGTCATGGCCTGGAATAGCTTATATACGTCTAGATAATTTTCTTGTCTAGAATATTCCTCAATATTTATTAATAAATCATTTATAGTTTCATCCATAGTTTGTGCCATCTAGTGAACGAAAAAGGAAGTTATAGTTATAAATAAATTAATTTAAAATACTGCGCAATATGGTTATATGTTGTAAATAAATACACGTGAATGTACCTCTTATTCTTATCTGTGGGTTGAAGAATAAAGCATTACATATCAAATTATACATTTTCGTTAAATATCGAAGTGGGTGTTTGAATATTCTATTAGCAACATCAGTTAAATTTAAGTGAAAAATATGTAATATAATTTACTGTAAGACGAATTTATGAATCGCACAAAATATTCAAATAAATATTTAGTAAAATATATTTCGTTCTATATTTGCGTTAATACTTTCTTTTTTTTACAAATATATCGTTTCTAATCTTTGTGTTGTCGACAGAATAAACAAAAATATTCACGTTTTTCATATGATTGTAATGTTAACAACTGATTAAAAGTTTCTTTTGTAGAATAACGGTTGTAAACTTTGTTGCTCAAAAGAGTTGTTCTTTGTTGGAATTATAAACAAAGTTGTTTATGTGGCTTGTTAAACTGCTTGATATATTTTAAAATATGCTCTGGATAACGAAATTAGAACAATATGACTTCCTGTGAAACAGCATCAACTTTTTCCAAATCCATTGTTGGTTTTTAGTTATATAGAAAGGCAAACAATGGAATATCTGTACTGTATACGCCAAGGATATGAAACCTTGTAGGTTAGTATTATAATCCTTGAAACTTACAATTGAGCCTTTGAGATGATATTGCGGATCAATGAATAGCCATAAGGAACATGAATGGAGTTAATATTATGTTATGCAACCCTTTTATTTTATAAAAGGGTGATACTCGATTGCACATTGTGTGAATGAGCATTCTTATTGTGAACTATAAAGGTTAGTTAACATGTGTTTAATAAGCTGTTACAGGTGGTGTTTGTCAAGACTTTATCTGGATGTAAATATGCATTTGAACTAAGGACACACGAACTTCTGAAAAAAGAACTGTATTTTATAGTTGTTCTAAAGAAGACATCTGTGAATATTCACGAGTTGAATAAAGTAATTAATACTTACTGTTTTAAGTTTCATGGTGGTAAAGGAAGTGGTTATTACACTTCTAACTCTCTTCCAGCGAGTTCCACGCAGGAAAATTAGGAAGTCGTTAATAGGTTCTCCGGGTTTCCTAGGTGGATCTAATTCAAAAAAACCCTAAAAACCCAGTGATAAAACACGATGCAAAAGTAACACCTTGAAGAAAACCACAATATTCAGTTATTTCACTACTGAATACAGTTATTTCACTACTGAATACAGTTATTTCACTACTGAATACACTGTTCATTGTTTACATATACCACATATAACCAGCATTACTAATACTAGAATATTTAAGAACACGAGCTGTAAGAAATAATATGTATACAAACTGTTACTCAAATAAATTTCCTCATCAATTTATAATATAATTGATCACAATTTGGTAAGAGATTTTACAGAGAAAAACGATATAAATTATATTTTGTAATAAATTTGGCGTTGTTTTAAACTTGGTTTGTCAAAACGTCTTATGTTATAGTAATATTTAATGAAACAATGTCAGATTTCGATTGAAACAGAAACTTTGTGTAAAAGTTTTCAAACACGATACAACATTAATTAAATTTACATTTTAATAAACATTTAACGAAAGGCTCAAGGGTAGAAAACAATCCTTACTGGTCGATCTGCAAAATCCATGAAATGCTTAATCTGAATTTCTTTTAACAGGTCGAGATCCATCACCACCAAAACTGGTCTCATTCCAAAGAAGTAGCTGGAATACGGTAATCAACATATAAACTACAGCTTGTTTTTTATAAGATAACACCTTTGTTTCAGGCCTAGTTGCTTGAAGTGAAACTAGGGATACCGTGTTGTCTTACTTCGCATCCTATTCACATATATATATGTTATAATTAACATATGAAAGATGATGAGAATATATCATTATTTCTTTTCCAAATAACTGTCCTGTATCAATTTGTTAATATCAGATATGTACAACTGTAACTTGGTTTAATATTAAGCTGATCAGAAAAGATAACAATATAACCGATAATTATATGATAAGTGTCATCTCTTTGAATTTCAATATTCAGTCTTAGCTGGTTGCTGCTAAGTATTGAGGAATAACTTTAAGTGTCATTACTGATACAAAATATAATTAAAATCATCTTTCATGCTGAAATATTTTGATAGCAATGGCTAACAAGGTTAACAAGGTGAAACGTTCCGTTTTTTTTTAAGTATTATTAATAATCTTAACAAGTTTAACAAGGAATTTAATTAATTTATTCCAGTGTCAAACAACTGATTATTTAAAAAACAACAACAGAGTTACTGTGGTTAAAACAGCGTTATTTAAGAAATGTCACGTCAGTGGCTAGGGTTAGTACAGAGATTCACTAAACTTTCAATGACCGAAATTAGTAGCTGAATAGTTTAGCTTTGTGCTTATTTAACAATAATATATGTACTCATTATTTTGAATAAAACGGTTAGTTAATGGCACCACTCTTATTGCTTTTTTTGTTCAAGGAATTTAACTCAGAGATAACTTAAAGAAAACACATGATAACATACTGACCTGAATAGTTTAACTAAATATATCAGCAATGAATGATTTAATTAATTATTAATCAATAAAGACAAGCTACCTGATCTGTTTAACTGAATGTTAATGAACATAACTTGCTAAAGTTTAATTAATATTAATTTATCAAACTCAAAAGAACTTTTTAAATTTACCAAGCGTTGCGAAGGCAGAAAAATAGTGTAATGAAAATATTCTAAGTTATAATAGTAATTAATGAAACACTCACTGACAATAGTTTTATACAACGTTGAAAAGTGTGAATAGATTGAATTCTATGTTAAGAAACTCATTTTTACTTTGCTACTTTATGAAGATAGGTGGCAAAAATATTGTGTGTTAAGCAATTTAGGGTAGTTTCATTAATTCTAATTATTAAAACTCAGTCAACATTTTAGTTTTACAAACTATTGATAAGATATTTCGTATATATTTAGAAACTTTGTTTTACTTCGAGGTTAGATGACGTAAACAAGTATATACGATATAAATACAAACTTATTTATACAAGATAATAATCTTGCATAGATTATTTCACTAAATATTTAAACAAAAATCATTAACACACATGTCCAGTGACAAAGAGAACAACAAGACTGTAATATTTTCAAAGTGAAAGATAAAAGTACCAGTTTAAACAATTGAATTATATTTTGAGTAAAGAATATAAAATCATACCTTCCAGTATAGTTCCCACATGTTACCAAACAACAAATTAGGTTTTGGTCCTGGAATTCCTAGCTTGACAAAACTTTTGAAATGTTTTCTCCTTCTTCTAATGTTTAGAAAATAAAAAGTTAGAGTTAACAACATTCTTTAAACAAATTACACATCTAGAAGTTAACAGTATCCTTCAACCTAAGTGTACATTCATAAGTTAACAACATCCTTCAACTAAAGTATACATTAATAATTAACAACATACTTCAACCATTTTTTTATGTTACTAAGAAAGTTCAAACTTTGAACACTTATAATGACAGTTTGTTACGCCGATCTCTGAACTACTTCTAGACCAGGGAAAACAGAATGATGGTTATCTTAACAACTAATATTCAAAATTTAGGGGGTGAAACAACTTTCACATTAAAGTTACGAAACGTTAATATGATATGAAAACTTTCAAACATTTTTGTTTTCTGAAGAATATATATGTACGTGTGTTATAATAATATCTCGAGAGATGAATACCTTTATTAACTCAACAGTCTGGTAGTGAGAGACCGTCGCTATATTATAGAATGTTTGTTTGAAAATAAAACCATCCTTATTTTATATTATACTCTCTACCTAGTCATTTTAGTTGTGTTTGTATAGAGTGTGATAACGTATTGTTTTACAACAATAATTTAATTCAATACATTGGTTTTGTAATATAAGTATGTCCTCAATCCAAATATTTATGTATAATAGTTCTGAACTCAGTACATGTGCAAGGGCGTTGAAATGACAAATACAGATAAACATGTAAAATTGCCAAATGTATTGTAACTGTTGTCGTCAGTAAAAATTATGTATCGTGTGATCAACTTTGTCGTATTGCTTTAGTATCGAAAATAATGTTGTAGCTGTACACGGATATGGAGGTCAGCATAACACTTACTTTTCACCTGTTTTCTGTGTAGCAACTCGGACATAAATATTATTATATGTTTTATATGAGTATTACACGTTAGTTTGCTTCTTTATATCACACATTGAAAGTAATTTCAGACTATCCACGAAGGGTTATTTTGACTTTCTGTAATACATATTGAAACTAATTTTATGTAATCCATCACAAACTTTTACTATTTTGTAATAGATGTTGAAATTAACATAAAACAACATCAGAAACACCAATTTCGCTTTATTTTATAATATATTATAAGCTGCTAAATAAAATGTTAATGGTGTAGTTTGTTTTTAGAAATATCTCATTAAAAAACAGCAACTTGTTGATATGGCTGTACCTTTAGAAAGATTCTACACACAAATCAGTACTGTCTGGCAGTAGAGCTCTAGAGCTATATTTGTGTGAAATGTACCTACTTAGTTCCTGCATGGCCAGGTTGGTTAAGGCTTTCGACTCGTAATCTGAGGGTCGCGAGTTTGAATCCCCGTCACACCAAACATGCTCACTCTTTCAGCCGTGTGGGTGTTATAAGTGCGGTCAATCCCACTATTCGTTGGTGAAAGAGCAGCCCAAGAGTTGGCGGTGGGTGGTGATGTCTAGCTACCTTCCCACTAGTCTTACACTGCTAAATTAGGAACGGCTAACACAGATAGCTCTTTTGTAGCTTTGCGCAAAACTGAAAACAAACCTAGTTTAACGAATTTTATTAAAAACGGAAATGTTCACAACAAGTGATACCAGTAGTAGCCTTCACAGAAAAGATGTTTTATGTTGAAATAATGTCTCTAATGTCTTAAAATATACAAAAATGTACTTACAGTATCCAGATTGTGAATAGTATTATGAAAAGGACGATCGTTACTGGTCCGAACATTATGCTCAGAACCTAAACAATAAACAACTCATAATAAACTGACTGAATAAACTCACAAAATAATTATGGTCACTGGAAAACGAAACAAAACAATCACGTCTGCAATAAGACAAATTAAACACGTTAAACTTTATACAGGGAAGTATGACTTCTCTATATGACTTTCGGCACAACTATTCTGTACAATTCGTCACTATTTGTTACGGTGATAGCCGAGTCTTTTTATACCCTTAAGTAAGGATTATGAGACCAGCCGTCCAGTAATTAGAACCAATCGGAATCGAGGTTACAAGTCTCCAGTGAAATTCATTTTAGACAAGATGGCAACACAAAGTGCTCGCAGGCCTAACAAGGTCATAGTGTTTAAGACCTGACCCAAAAGTATTTGTTCTATGATTACACTATGTAACACAAACGTTGTGTTATTTTTTTTTAATTGCTTATGTTGTAAAAGTACAGTAAATGGTCTTTATTCCCTTCAAACCTTGCTTTTTTGGATTGGATAATGAAATTTAGAAATTAACTTTTTTTCAATGTAAAAACGGACAAATTTCCACATTTTCATTTACATAGGGTGTAAACAAAACAACAGATGAATCAAGATTTACATGTATTTGTACTGAAGTTATACAAAAAAGTTTAGAAGTGAGTAGTTTTTCGAGATATGTGATTATAATGTAAATCACTTTCACCCCCCCCAAATATAGTTTCCCATCATGTTTTCGTTATACGCTCCTTGGTAGTGGCGTTCAAAGTCCAGTATATCTTGATGAAAACGCTCGCCTTGCTCCTCTGAGTATACTCCCATGTTCTCCTTGAATTTATCAAGATAAGCGTCAAGGATATGGACTTTCAGGGGACATCCTGCAATTCATTTTGCAGTAAAACTTCACCAGAGCCAGAAACAGTAATTTTCGGCCTTGTGATTGCCCAAGAAGACCCAAATCACTGCGACAAAGCTGCCCCAAGCTATTTTCCCTTCATACTGAGCTTCTTGGGGAATTCTATGCGCTCTAGTATAATCTTTATCTGTGGTCCAACAAAGACATCAGCTTTGACCTTTGCCTCAGACAGTTTAGAGAAGAAGTCTTGAAGGTACTTGAAAACTGAAGCCTTCTTATCAAGAGCTGTGAAAAATTGTTTCATAAGACCCAGCTTTATGTACAATGGAGGGAACAACACCTTCTGAAGGTCCACTAGTGGCTCAAACTTGATATTATGCCTCCTCACAGAGAAATTGGTCCGTTGTGACCAGTGCTTTCTGTTGTAGTGCGCTGCGGTTTCTCTGCTGTCCCAAAGGTAAAGATAACAGAGAAACTTGGTAAAGCCTCCTTGAAGACCCATCAGGAATACCACAATATTGAAGTATCCGATAACCTCTCACTCATACTCATCATACTTCAAGGCTTCTAACAAGGTCTTGATGCAGTTGTATTCCTCTTTGAGGTGCACCGAATGAGTCAGGGAAGAGACGGATACTTATTACCGTTATGGAGCAACACAACGTCGAGACTTCACACATCAAACAATAGTTGGGTAAGACAAAAAAAAAAGGTTCATTCGCCTTTTGAAAACACTGGGAGGTACAGGGTATCTTATATTTGTGTTAAAATTGTGTAGATGTGTTTTCTTATAACAAAGCTACATCAGGAAATCTGCTCAGTCCACCAAGGGGAAGTATTAAAACTGATTTCTTGAAGACGCGTGTTCTTCTATTGTCATAAATGGTTAAACCTTATCAGACATGATGATAGTTTGTGGTTACCAACGGCTTTATGATTATTAAAAACCGATAAATCAAAAGTGCGTATAAATAAATCGATACGCTCAAAGTAAATACCTTAATAAAAGGTCTGTGTATTTGGTGTTGTGTTAACATATATCTGGAATAATTCTAAACATAAACTAGACAGTATCGTTTATACAACGTGCAATATTTAAGGAAGGAAATAAACCCTTCCAACACTGAAGTAGTGATGTTTGTATGTTTTCTTATAGCAAAGCCACATCGGGTTTTCTGCTGATGGGAATCGAACCCCTGATTTTAGCGTTGTAAATCAGTAGGCAGTGGTGATGTTAATGTGAATTGTAAGAAAGTTGAAGAATCAGCTAAAATCAAATAAAATAGTTGTTGTGGAGAAAAAACCCATAACAGAAAACAATAGAGAAACTGTTGCAATCTTTTACATTAATATAATATTTCTTTATAAATAAAACATACGTGATTATTCGTCTATAAGTTTTTGAAATTTTTTTAGTAAGTTTAACCTGGAATTCCAAGATATTTTTGTAAATAAACGTTTTCTCTTGAAGAAAAATGAAATGCTTTGACAAAGTGAAAATAAATATTGAAAGATTCGTACTTTTATCATTAGAAACTTAATAAATCAATCTATTTTTTAATCCAGAAAATGGGAAAATAAGTGTTAAAATGTGTTTAACTTTAGACCTTTGGGATAATAAATGTTCATTGCCGCCTAGTTTAATTTTCTCAGGGTCTTATGCAATACTAAAGACACAAAAATAATAAGTTTAGACTCACAGTATCAGGTAACGGTATACCATCTTACAAAATAATTAAGTTCATAGTTTGAAATTACTTGTTTACGAGAGATAAGAACAAATACACAATTAAAAGAACAGTATAATTTGTACGGAAGATTAATAATATATATAAATATATATAATGAAGTTAAGTAAACAAAATCACAAGAAAGGACTGCTTTAAAACAGCAAATTCAAACATCCGACTAATTATATTAGTTTGTTATAACTTATAAAACAAATCGAAACAAGAATAAATTAAATACAGAAGCTTCACTGATTGAAAAGATCCAACGGTACAAGTAATAACGTGGGATTATAAAATGTATCCTAGGTTTCGGAAGTGACTGTGGAAGTAACACCTACATTGTGGTGAAGATACACCGTCTATCAGTCTTAGCCTACACTCGACAGTCTCACATAAGAAATACAAGAGTAACAATAAATATATGAATAGAAATTAGGAGAGCGAGATATGGGTGCTCACAACATCCCACATCTATATCACCCTTCAATGCCTGCAGACAGTTGTAAGAAGGTGACTGTTTTACCAACTAAAGAAGAAAAAATGAATTAAAAGAAAATAAGGAAATAAGATACAACCATTTGGTGGTAAGTAACGTTAACTTCAAGAGGTAAATTTTCAACTTACTTTAATGTGTATTGTATAAAATCAAAACAACCACACGTGGAGAGTTTGAGATTAGTTTAAATTTGTGATATAAAATAACAAAACAACGTGTAATACTGATGATATACAAAGAATATTCGTTGCTAGATAGAAAAGTGTTCACAACCTCAGTGTCATGCTTTAGCAAGCAATACGACACAGTTGATCACACGATACTTAATTTTGACTAACGACAACAGTTAAAATATATTTGTCATTTCCACGTCCTTGCACGTGTACTGAGTGCAGATCTATTATACATAAATATTTGGATTGAGGACACACTTATATTAGAAAACCAATGTATTGAATTAAATTATTTTTGTAAAACAGTACGTTATCACACTCTATACAAACTGAAATGAAAGGACTAGATACATATTATAATATAAAATAAGAATGGATTTAATTTCAAACAAACATTCTATAAATAAGCGACAGTCCCTCACAACTAGACTGTTGAGTTAATAAAGGTATTCATCTCTCGAGATATTATTATAACAGACGCACTTATATATTCTTCAGAAAACAAAAATGTTTAAAAGTTTTCATATCATGTTAACGTTTCGTAACTCTAATGTGAAAGTTGTTTCTCCTCCTAAATTTTGAGTAATCGTTATTAAGATAACCATCATTCTCTCTTCCCTGGTCTAGAGGGAGTTCAGAGATCAGTATAAAAAAAACTGTCATTATGAGGGTTCAAAGTTTGCACTTTTTTAGTAACATAATAAATATTCACACGTATATTGGAACCATGAATGTAACTAGAGAAACCATGAGCTGGAGGGAGGTGTTTTGTCTCATTCATTTTTATTTGATATTTCAAGATTCGGGAAAGCGAGAAAAAAACGTTTTTGTGTAGTTTTGTGTGAATATCTGAAACAATATAGCTTTCTCTCTCCTTCCTTCAGTTTAAAATGAATGAAATTAGAAGAGTGTTGTTAACTTATTAATGTATTCTTTGGTTGAGGGTTAACCTGAAGATAACCTAACTATGTTGAAAAGTTATTCTCTATTTCATTTTGATGTTATTATCCACACCAGCCATCCTGAGACAGAAAACTGTTTATTTACTGAAGATTATAAGAAGGAGAAAACATTTCAACAGTTTTGTCAAGCTGGGAATACCAGGACCTAAACCTAATTTGTTATTTGGAAGCATGTGAGAACTGAAGATGTGATTTGTTGTCCATTAATTAAAATAAATTCATATATTTAAACTAATAATTTTAATTTCTCACGGAGTAGACATTACAGTCTTGTAGTACTCTCTGTGTCTGGAAAAGTGTACAATTATTTTTGTCTAAAAGTTTAAGGTATTTATCTATTTAATGGATTTTAAACATAAAACTCACTTAATTAAATTAATTAACAATATTGCTTCCATTAATTAAGAATTTCGTAAAACTGAGAAGTAAATAAGATATTATGAAATAAACATCCTCTCAAGGAAGCTGGGAAATAGTTTCGGTCATAGAAAGATTAGAGAAACTCTACACTTACACTCGCCAGAACCTGACTAATATTAACGTATTTCTTCCTTAACCTCGTTTTAACTACGTGTTTAATAAACATGTATCAGTTAGACGGTTATATTAACTCTGTTTTTGAACGAATCAATTTTTTTTTTTTACATTGGGATAAATTAGTTGAACTAATTAAGATTCTTAAACATTCTTAAAAACAGCGTATTAAATACAGAACGTTTCACGTTGTTAACCTGGGATCACTAGGTATAGAAACTACAATCTGGGAATTAGAAACCTTGGAGCCACTGGGAAGTAACAGATATTTGATTGATTGATAAAGTACCTCAAACTATGAAGATGAAACTGCGACATTTAGATGAGTTTGCCCAACTAGTATTGTAAGAAATAGTCCCACACTACAGATAATCCAACTATACACCATTTCTATCAAAATATTTAAATGTAACGTGTTATCAGTCTGCATTTATTTTTTACTGTCAGGCCGTACGACTACACTGACTTTCCTTACCTTGAAAAAATATATATTAGTCAAATCTTCAGACGGCCAGCACGGCCAAGCTTGTTAAGGCGTGCGACTCGTAATCTGAGGGTCACGGGTTCGCATCCCCGTCGCCCAAAACATGCACGCCCTTTCAACCGTGGATACGTTATAATATGTCTATCAATCCCACTATTCGTTGGTAAAAGAGTAGCTCAAGAGTTGTCGGTGGGTGATGATGACTAGTTGCATTTTCTCTAGTCTTACCCTGCCAAATTAGGGACGGTTAGCGTTGATAGCCCAAGAGTAGCTTTGTGCGAAATTCAGAAACAAAAACATACAAAAGCTACCACTGTATATTGAAATTCAAAGAGATAACTTATACTCTGTAGGTAAAAATAGAAAGTAATCTAAATATCGGTTATATTGTTTTCCTTTCTGATCAACTTATTATTAAACCAAGTTACAGTTGTACATATCTGATATTAACAAACTGATACAGGACAGTTATTTGGAAAAGAAATAATGATATATTCTCGTCAACTTTCATATGTTAATTCTAACACATATATATATGTGAAGAGAAGGCGATGTAAGACAACATAGTTTCCATATTTTGACTTCAAGCAACTAGGCCTGAAACAAAGGTCTTACCTAATACTGTATTCCAGTTACTTTTTTGGTTGTTTTTTGTTAATATCGAGCAAAGCTGCTCTAGGGTTTTCTGCGCTTGTCATCTCTAATTTAGCAGTGTAAGACTAGAGGGAAGGCAACTAATTATCACTCCCACCGCCAACTCTTGGGCTACTCTTTTACCAACGAACAGTGGGACTGACCGTCACATTGTAACATCCCCACGGCTGGAACAGCGAGCATGTTAGATGTGACGGAGGTTCGAACCTACGACTCTAGGATTACGAGTCAAGCGCCTTAACAACCTTCCTGTGCCGGGCCCTACTTGTTTGGAATTAAACCAGTTTTGGTGGTGATGGATCTCGACCTGTTAAAACAAAACTAGGTTTTTATGTATCGACCAGTAAGGATTGTTTTCTACTCCTGTGCTCTTCGTTAATTTTTTTTATAAATGTAAATGTAATTAATGTTATATCGTGTTTGAAAACTTTTACACAAAGTTTCTGTTTCAATCGAACCCTGACATTGTTTCATTAAATATTGCTATAACATAAGAAGTTTTGACAAACCAAGTTTAAAACAACGCCAAATTTATTACAAAATATAATTTATATCGTTTTTTTTCCGTAAAATTTCTTACCAAATTGTGATCAATTATATTAAGAACTGATGAGGAAATTTATTTGAGTAACAGTTTGTATACATATTATCTCTTACAGGTCGTATTGTTAAATATTCTAGTATTAGTGATACTGGTTGTACGTGGTATATGTAAACAACAAACAGTGTATTCAGTAGTGAAATAACTGAGTATTGTGGTTTTATTCAAGGTTTTTATTTTACATTGTGTTTCATTACTGGGTTTGTCAGGTACTTTCCAGTTAGATCCATCAAAAAAACGTAATGATCCTATTAACCCAATTCTATCTGTCCTTTGTGGAATTAACCCCTTCTTTACCACTCTAAATGTTTTAAATACCCTAATTTCACATTTGATGATTTGAATAATTTTCAGATTGAAGTGGTCAATCGTTTTGTTACGCAATAATATAAGAAGTTTTTTGTTTGTTGTTTTTAATTTCGCGCAAAGCTACCCGAGGACTCTCTGTACTAGCCGTCCCTAATTTAGCAGTGTAAGGCTAGAGGGAAAGCAGCTAGTCATCAGGACCCACCGCCAACTCTTGGGTTACTCTTTTACCAACGAATAGTGGGATTGACCGTCACATTATAATGCCTCCACGGCTGGAAGGGCGAGCATGTTTGGTACTCCTGGGATCCGAACCCGTGACCCTCGAATTACGAGTAGAACGCCTGAACACTCTTGGCCATGCTGGGCCCTAAAGTATGAAGCTTTGACATTCTGTGAAATGAAAAAAGGGATACTTTTGACTAGTAATTTTGTTCAATTATTGTAAAGTATCGAGCTTTACTGAAAGATAACTACACTGACTTGCAGTGTTCATGAGATGTGAGTGTTTATAGAAGTTTGTTTGTAATTAATCACAAAGCTACACAATGGGCTATCTGTACTATTTGTAGAAGTAACTTAGCAGAACATTATCTTGAAGGATTGTTTAATGCTTCAGATAATAATGACCTTTGACTCTTTGAACCTGTTTATTTTCGCTTATTTAGTTTGATATAAGTTAAAATTATGTTGCAATGAGTACGTCATAAATATCAGATTTTATGTTGGAACAGAAGTTGTATTTGGGAACAAAACCAAAGAATTACAAATTAATGAAATTGAACATTTCAGTATTCCTGGTAGGAACAGTCGCTGTGTAGAAAGAAAAAGTAAAATACATATAAAATGTTCGATATTTTCTGAATAATGAACCGTTAAATAACCCAGACAAAATAAGTCATAAGATAATGAATATTTGTCTTTTAATGTGTAGATGGCAGTATCTACAATCTTGGTTTTATTGTTTCCTGTCACTGAACAATATTGCTATAGAAAATACCAGTATAAAGGAAAGTCCAATGAGTATTATATATACCACATTAGATACAGGACTCTTAAAACGATCATAGCATTCATACATGAAGTATGATTGGTAAGATAACAATGACTTTCATATTTAATTATAACTCGTTGATGCAAGGAATAACACGATGTAGGGGCCCAGCATTACCAGGCGTGTGACTCGTAATCTGAGGGTCGCGAGTTCGCATCCTCTTCGCGCTAAACATGCTCGCCCTTTCAGGCGTGGGGGCGTTATAATGTGACGTTTAATCCCACTTTTCGTTGGTAAAAAAGTAGCACAAGAGTTGGCGGTAGATGGTGATGACTAGCTCTTTAATCTGCTAAATTAGAGACGGCTAGCACAAATTGCCCTCGAGTAGCTTTGTGCGAAATTCAAAAAAACAAACAAACAAACAAACAAACACGATGCAGAGTTAAGAATATGTCAATCAGTACTTAATTAAGTTCAGGGAAAATTCATGACATTTCCAGCTGGAAACAATATAATTAAAAATGTCTGAAAGTTAATCTTGTTTACCTAAAGACTGAATTAGTCTGAATATCTTCCAGAATTGAAGGTTAAAAATGGAAATGTCCTGTTTACAAATTCAATATAAAAGTTTATTTTAATAGAGGAATAAAACTATTACTTTGATCAGTACTGTTTATACAAATAAACATTAGCTTTTTTGAACATCTCATCTCATTCTTATCGGTTTTTACAAAAATATGTACGACTAGTATGCCACATAGCGACAACCCCAAGTAGCATAGTTACACACGGTTCCGATTATCAGAGTAACAAAATTAAATCTAATACGAAATGAGAAGATAAAACTACAGATGTAGGAGAAAAGAATCTATAACCAATGTGGAACGAAGGTTATAAAACTACAGATGTAGGAGAAAATAATCTATAACCAATCTGGAACGAAGGTTATAAAACTACAGATGTGAAGCAACAGAATATGATTCCAATGAAGAATGGAAATTATAAAACAACAGATCTGAAGCAACAGAACATGATCCCCGGCCCGGCATGGCCAGGTGGGTTAAGGCGTGCGACTCATAATCTGAGGGTCGGAGGTTAGCAACCCCGTCGCACCAAACATGCTCGCTTTTCCAGCCGTGGGCGCGTTATAATGTGACGGTCAATACCACTATAGTTGATAAAAGAGTTGGCGGTGGATGGTGATGACTATCTGCCTTCCCTCTAGTCTTACACTGCAAATTTAGGGAAGGCTAGCGCAGATAGCCCTTGAGTAGCTTTGCGCGAAATACAAAAACAAAAAAAACAAACAAACAGAACACGATTCCAATAGGGAACGAAGGTTATAAAACGAGAGATACAAAACTCTTCACCAATAATAAAAATCTAATCAACTACCGTGTAAGCACTAATGTTTGCCTTGTGATCACGATAATCCAGTCACAGAAATATCACACTTCAATATGATGTTGCTTATATGGAAACATGGTCCAATCTGAAGCATCTATATAGACATGCTGCCAAAATGTTAATTTATTCATCAGATTAAAGTGTGTTCTAAATGTAACTTGCAACAAAACTTAATGTTACTGAAAAGCTCAAAAAACTTTATGTTCAAGAATTGTGTTGAACATTTGAAATGTTGCATTAAACTTATTCAAACAATAGGTGTATCAAGCTTTCATTAGGTGCGGGCTTCTTGAGAAAATGTTACTTTTATGAGACCATTTCTTCTTAAAGGTTCCTTCATAATATTCAAGGTGTCTGATATTTTCATGTAATGTAAAGTATACTATCTGACGAACATTTCCTTTTATAAAACTAAAAATATTCTCTCAAGAACATTATTGGAAATATAACTACATATTTCTGTAATGTTGTAAAGGTTAATTAGTTTAGGTTTATCTGACGTATCAAAGGACAATAGTTTCGTGTCCTCCAAATTTCTCTCTGAAGAACCACTGGTCAATATTTTTGTCCTACGAACTTTTTCTATGATGTAGGAAAGGTCAATTGCCAATGTGTCAGCTCAAATAACATAACATCTGGATTATAATATTTGTTTGCTAAGAGATGTATAATCCTATACATAGCATTGCATTCAATTATTAAGACATGTGGTTATACATTTAATGAGCTAACTAAGAGCTTCTACACGATAACAAAGGAAACCTAAGTTACCATTTGCATCGCTTATATCTCGATAGTCAATCTTTCGGTTACCATACCAACGCATGCAAGGTGATAATTGTGATTCACTCTCTCCTTCGACATTATATAACATATAACTGTATGCAAGATTCAGCCAACGTAATAATTATGATGTTATCTTTACACAATGAATTTAAATAAAGATTTATAATTGCATAATTCATATTATTTGTGTAAGAAAGGACAACAGTTCACTGTACATGGGAATGACATGTAGGTGTAAATTATACTAAATATCCTTATCTTTATATAAACAAGTTGTATCAGATGAAATTCTTATATAATTATCTCGTAAATTAAGAATCACAAAGTCCTTTCCGTATAACAGTATAATAGAAACCTTCGTAATAACTTACAGTTACAATGACGAAATCTAGGTATTACAACTGATAGTATTAGAACTAACACTTTAACTTAGTGATTGAAATGAACAGAGACAAATATAGTTTCAATTTTATTATCAGTATCCAACTGGAATGGATTATCATGGTTGAAATAACACTTTAACTTAATGATTGAAATTCATGATCACAATCTTCAGTTCAGTTAAAATGTATTTCATCTTTAGTCAGTGCCCAAAATGATCCAGAAATCTTTAACACTCCTACGAAAAAAATATTTACATCCACTAAAAAATTCCAGACTCCAGAGATGGCGGCATCTTTGATTTCTCTATTTCTTTGAAAGTGGATGTCAAATATGATTTTTGAGCACATTTTTTTTTAAATTTGTCTTGTGTAATCAGTTTTTGCATAAATGGCAAACCGAATTCGGTTGAAAACAGTTCGTCTCTCGATGCAATTTTGGATTTGCTTATTCCAAGGAAAAGATTAGCTGCGATCCATTTCCAGAAGTCTTCTTGAAAAATTGGTTCTTTCATAACGGTGCTTGTTGAGTGAATGATCTGTTCCATCACATTATCAGAAACGAAAATTTTGAATGTTTCGAATCATGTAGAGACTCTTGGAGCAGCTTGCCTTGTAATGCCTGGGTTCCCAATGAATATATTGATAGCTGCGGTTCTCCTGTTGATCCTTGAAGGTGTTGTTGAATAACTAAAATTCTTATCTTTGGACAAAAGTTCGTTCACTGGCATCGTAGTAAGATCTTCTTGATTACTTTCTTCACTTTCAGAAGGGTACGGCGCGATTTGTTCATCATTTTCGGCTTCAGAAGGATCATCATCACAACTTTCAGAGTAGTCTTCGACATTATCATGTTCACTTTCATCGTCGGATGGTTTTGTCAGTAAATGTACAGCTTCATCAAGAGATATCATTTTTGACACGGTTTGAAGATTTCAGCTCCTATATATATAGGATTTGTGGATTCTTCTAAAATATTCTACAAGCTTCAAGAATATTCTAGATTATTCTAAATACTTCTGTAAAGTTTCTAGAATGTTCTAGAACAGGCGTGGGCAAGCTAGGCAATAATCAGGACCGTCTAAAATTATTGTTGGAGTAGAGTTATTATCCTAAATATCCATCTTTTGAAAAGAAGTTGTAAAATTAATATATTTTTACTATAATTTGCTTTTTTCGGTTGCTCAGGCCTGTTCTAGAATTATTCAGGAAATAAATAAAGTCATTTTTATGTTTCTGATCTAGGGCCTAATAGGCCCCAAAATACCCTTAGTGGATGTTTTAAAATTTTTTTTTAAATATTATTTCGCAAATGTCTGAAAAGTCAAAATATTATTGCTCCTTAAAATATAAAGGGATAGGGTCAGTTAATGGCAATTTCATTTAAATAGAAAATTATTAGCCTAATATTAATAACCTTTCAAGTTGCTCAGGGGCCTATTAGGCCCCAATTTTCGTGGGAGTGTTAATAAATTGGATGTGATCCAATAATTATATAACCTAGGAGACTACAGATCTATCATTTATAAATCCTACCAACCTCTGACAGCTGTTGTAATGTCAGTAACTAACCATCTCTCAACGTGCTGTGGTTTGATTTCCCTAGTGAGTTAGGCACAGCAATGACTCGTACTTTGACAAAGAGTGAAATTCTATCAGTACTGGAACTTACTTGACCCACTTTTCTCCCAGCCCACATGCATTATGTTGCACTGTCAAAAGAGAAGATATACAACATTTCACAGACCTTAAACATTCTTAAAATTAAACAATAAATGAGTTAACAACACATTAAAAATTATTTACCATCTCTCAACGTGCTGTGATTTGTATAATTGGTTAATTTTGTTTGTTTGTTTTGAATTTTAGACTCAAAGTTACTCGAGGGCTATCTGCGCTAGTCGTCCCTAATTTAGCAGTGTAAGACTAGAGGGAATGCTGCTAGTCATCACCACCCACCGCCAACTCTTGGGCTGCTCTGTTTCCAACGAATAACGGGATTGGCCGTCACACTATAACGTCCCCACGGCTTAAAGGGCGAGCATGTTTGGTGCGACCGGGATTCGAACCCGCGATCTTCGGATTACGTATCGAACGCCTTAACACAATTGGCCATACCGGGCCATGACTGTTTAATTATTGACATCAAAACTGTTAAATAAGTTTCTCTGTGTTGTTAGTTCATTTCTTGTTTTATTTTAAGAATGTTTATGGTCTGTAAATTAAGCACAAAGCTATAGAATGAGCAGTCTGTGCTCTCTGCTCACCACGGGTATGTGGTCTGTAAAAATGAGTATATTCAAACAACATATTTGACTAGCTGATGCATTGCGATAGTTACCTGCTCCTAATATTTCGGTATATGTCTTTTTGTTCTTCAACAGAACGGAAACCAAACAAAAACGAATTAAGCATACAATCGTGTAATTTTTAATTTAATTGTCTGTTTAACACACATTGCTTTATAATAATCAAAATAAAAAATGTTATGGTAACAATAAAGCACTTTTCTTTGACACATCAAATGTAAGTTAAACCACACCTAGTGTAAAAATACGAAAACCAAAGTAAATAAATATTACAAATATATTTATTTACCAATCATATACCTATAAAACAAAGTCCTGATAGGACTCAAGTAAACAGCAAAAAAAATCACTGTATTAAAGGAAACATTTCAGATAGGAGAATGGAAGTGTAGACCAGAGTGCTTGACAGATTCCACAAATGTTATAAATATTACTACTCCTGTCAATTTTTACATTTAAGACTATTCATAATGATCAAATATCTGTTAGTCCAAAAGCCTAAAAGTTCATGCATATTCATAAGCAATAAATTAATTCTGATATGCAACAAAACCACCATTATCCTGATATTCTCCTGTAAAATCTACTTAAATGTTAAAGATCAATCAGCGTTTTCCTTTTAATTATGAATTTTGCTCTTCGTATTTATGAGAATGTGGTCACATAATTTTATCTTTTATTCAAACTCCACAAAATAATAATGTAGGCATTTTTAGTGTTTAAACTGCACAAAAATGAACACTAGACAAATAAAGCAACAAATAAAAATATTCACAAGTTTCTTAGTCCACAGTCAGTATTACATATCAAGACATAAATGTTTAAGTTCAATTTATATAAAAAATGATTTAATTGTTTAGTATTTTGTATTATAGATTTGTCCAACACTAATGTTATGCACCTTGTTTACTTTTTTGTAAAGCTTCTATAGGTCTCTTCCTTTTTTCTTTCTCCTGATAAAATTCTCTGTCACTTAGCATGCTATCATCCAGTTATGGCCAAATCTTGCTGTTTAGCTTTTAGTTAAAATATCAAATTTCTACTTTTAAAATGTAGACCTTTTCATCAACATCCCATGAGCTTATTGCAGGTTACATACAAAGCCTTAAGAAAATCTGAGAACTATTGTTTAAACTCACTTAAACTTACTGCTTCCACCATATCTGAAGGTAACCCAATCCAAAAACTAACATTTATCTTACAAAAAACAAAATTGTCTTAGCTGAAGATTACTCCAGCTCTTCTGTGAGTTTATATTTGTATCCGTTAGTCTTATCACTACATTAACACTACCTATCTTCTTAACAATCTTATGCAACTCAATCAAAGTGCCTTTAACCACAAACACTTCCACGAATCGTCATGGTAGGACAACTTTTCCACTTCAATTACGATTTTGTAAACTGTTTTCCAAAATTCAATGTTCTTCCTAAGATAACGAGTAAAAGATTGAACACAATGCTCCATATATGGCTACCCGTAAGAGATATTTTTTTGTGAAAGAAGTGACAATAACACAAAGAATATGACGAGCACAGTTAACTAGACTTTTCAGAAAGGAATACATTAAATTCTGTCTTTGTCTCAAGACAAGTAATCCTGGTAAAAAACACATTGTCTGTAGTCTTGGCAAAAACCACGGTCTCTTTAGTCTCTGCCAGTTGGAATAATGCTATTTGTGCCACTGACAAATCCCCTTTTGATGAGGACAACTGACCTGATGATAAATAAATGTTACTTAAAGGAAAATTTATTGGTAGGTAAGTCAGTAGCACTGGCAATAACATATTGTTTAGATGACTTATGAGACCTACTGATACATTTACATCACGACATTGTTAAGGTTATTCCTGTCGATATTATACTTATAAAATAACTTATAAATTAACTTATCTGACACATGGGGATTCGATGTGGCTTTGCTATAAGAAAACACACTCTCATCTTCTCATTCATTTCGTAATAATTATAAAGAATTCCTAAATTTCTAGAGGCATCTCACAAACTGTAATGCCCTTGCAGTTGTAGTAAACATTTGTTTATTTTAGTAATTTTAGTACAATCTCTATTTCACAACGACTAGGATCATTACTAAAGTTAACACTAGATGGCAGGATGTCATTGGTGAGAACTAATGTACTTCTGACTAATCCTATAACATTCCAAAAGTGATTTATCACAGAGGGAGTTAGAAAAAAAACAAAAAAACACTGAAAATATTGTCTTGAAGTATTTGGTTATTTTGAATACTTAACAAAACAATTATTTATTAAACAAATAATATGAGATCAGTAAAATTAATTAAGTTTTCTCTTGAAACAAAAATATAATATTCGACTCAAGAACTTGTCCAATACGTTCTCGTTATAGGATGATGTCTCTGTTCGTTTACCTTATTCTGAACAATAACTATTAAACGAAACCTATATTTGGTCTGATTTAAATTTTGCGTAAAGCTACACGAGAGATATCTGCACTTGCCCTCCATAATTTAGCAACGAAACACTAGAGGGAAAGCAGTTAGTCATCACCAGCTACTGCCAACTCTTCGTCTACTCTTTACCAACGAATTGTTGTATTGATCGTCACATCATAACAAACATACATGAAAGAAAGGAGGAGCATGAATTATAAGATGGGGATTCGAACTTGCGACCTACAGATTGATAGTCGATACCTCTAACCTTCGATGTGGCTTTGCTATAAGAAAACACGCACATCTACTCATTCATTCCGTAATAATTTTAAAGAGTTCCAAAATTTCTAGTGGCATCTCAGATACTGTAATGCCCTTGCAGTTGTTGTAAACTTTTGTTTGTTTTAGTAATTGTAGTACAATATCTACAGATTGAAAGTCGAGGTCTCTAACCTTCTGGCCATATAAGCCAAACTAGTATTTTATAACATTATCACTGTAAATAACATCTTGTAACTGTAAAGTGATATTTCTTTTGAGACACTTAGAGAAAACAAGAACTCAGATTTCATAACTGTCTTCATTATTTGAGTGGTCTACAACAGCTACGATATAATTGCAATGTTTATTGCTGTAATCTTGTGTATTAAAATTATGTTATGTTAATATGATGTCAAACGAGTGGAAGTAAACATCTCTCGGAGGTTAATTTTGATTTTCGAGAACCTTGATGTATTAATGGTCTGACTCTAATTTCTGTTTGCTGAAGAAGTAAGTTAAAAATCGTATTTTGTGTATGAAAAAAGTATTTGTTATCAAATTTATATTGTTGTGAGTTTGAAATTTCTCTTTTTCAGTTGGGTTTTTGCAGTCGCGGAAGACACGTCACAGATAAGCTATCTTGTAACTTTGTGATTGATAACAACCAAACGAAACCCTTTCAGGAATATATGTATCTAATGATGTGCTATTGAAACGCAACAGATTAAGTTTTACATCAAGAAATCGTTGGGCACACACCGTATATTATTTATTCTAGAAATGATGCACAGATTGGCTTGTTGATGGCTTGTACCTATAATAACAAAATTGCACAGACTTTGTTACCTGTCTGGTGAGTTATTGTTGCAAAACCTATTATTTCATCTTCATTGTGCATCAATACCTGATAATAATGAAAGCGTGTCAAAACGTTGTACAATAGTTACTTGTAATAAGTTTTCTTTCCTGATCCATATTCGAGCCGTCTGCTAATTTTAACTAGAAATCATGACGACATAAATTCCATAATTCGTGGAAGACAAATAAAAGTTTTCTTTGCTATCAAATTTAAAGAATACGTATTGGTCATTTTTGCTTTCAGTTGTGGTAAAACTATACTCTCAGTTTGTATGTTTCCTTCGGTATATTTATATCTTTTAGTTTTGATAATTAATTATTAGTTTTCCAGTGTTTATGGTCTAAAATATCTTGTTTGATCATAATGGTTTTCATGAAGCAATGTGTCTGTAATAATAATTTGTTCACTTTCTCTCAACATAAAATTATCTCAACAGCATAGATACATCTTAAGTCCTTAAACTTATAGAATTACCTCAACAACATAGATACATCTTAAGTCCTTAAACTTATAGAATTACCTCAACAACATAGACACATCTTAAGTCCTTAAACTTACAGAATTACCTCAACAACATATATACATCTTAAGTCCTTAAACGTATAGAATTACCTCAACAACATAGATACATCTTAAGTCCTTAAACTTATATTTGACTGATCTATAATTTTTCTGAGACGAGAGAGGATTGTTGTTTATTATTAAGTAGAAAGCTACATAAATACTTGTCTGTGGTACATTGAAAACTAAATTTTTGAAACTTTCTTTCTCAAATTACAGTACTATGCAAAAGTGTTAGGACAGACAAGAGAATATTTTTCACTCTTTTCATTCCATGGGTCGAATTCTTAAATGTCATTTGAAAATATAAATTTTAATACTATGACAATGTATCACTGATCTCTGATGAGTGAACCAGAGTGAGAATACATACCGTTCTTTAGAACTCCAATATACGTGTACTAAGGATTCTGCTTCAATGAACATAGTGATCAAATTTAGAATCTGATATAGCCGTCTTAATTATATAGAAAGAAGCTAGCAATGAGCTAGTATATTCTAAAATAAATCAATTTTATAGCGCTCTACAGATAAACTTTGATGTAAACAGTGTTTAACAATATGCATATTAAGTTTTGTTGTTATTTCACAGCTCAAAATATATAAGATATTAATGCCTCTTTCAGGCACTTATAAGTAGACACTTTCCACAAATTAATTTTATACATAAGTAGACTATTTATCTATATTTTACGTACAGTATAGAATTATTTCTAAGTATAGCAGAGAGTTCATATAAATGCTTTACGTGATACTAGTTCGACTCTCCAACAATCTACTAGAGAATTGAAATGCTTCCTTAACACTGTCAAGCACACTCTAGACTGTGAGACAGAAACAGGTAAATTTGACAATGAGATAGGAGTAGGCAGAACATCTAAACTCAATGATACTGATGTTAAGTATCTTTATGCAGCCTTCAGGACAGAAAAAAGACTACCACTGATCTCAAGCATAAGATAAACAGCCATGTACCAAATGACAGACAAGTGTCCAGTTGAAGAAATTTAAGATCAAACATCTATGTAATAATTTAGACTAGAGTATTTAAAACCCCAAAACCAATGTAATATATGTTTTTTTATGATATTTGTTACTGCCCGATTCTACAGTGGATAATAATGTAAAGGAAAGAAACCTTACGAGTAAAAAGTAAAATTAAGCAAAAGAAATTTTGAAATAATTTTATTAAAATGAACTTATTTGATCCAGTGAAGTGAAAATATGTGCATGGAAATAAGAAAGGAAAATGCTGTTTTAAGTTCAGAGTATCAAATTGAGTTACAATAATGGAAGGCTTGCAACTTATTGTGATATTATGTAGACTAAGAGATTGGACTATGTGTAACCAGTGAAAACAGATGCATAGCAAAAATTAGAGTGAATATAGATTAGAAAGAAGATAGTCAACAGAAAATACAGATTAAAGGGAAGGGAATTCGTCAACAAAAAATAGAGACTAAAGAAAAGTGGATTAGTCAATTGAAGATACGGATAAGAGGGAAGTGAGTTAGTTCACAGACAATATAGATTAGAGAGAACGGATTTAGTCAACAGAAAATATAGGTGAGAGGAAAGTGAGTTACTCAATAGCAAATACAGATCAGAGGAAAAGATAGTTTGTCAACACAAAATATAAATTAAAGGGAAGGAAGTTAGTCAACAGAAAATGCATATAAAAGGGAAAATAGTTATTAAATAGAAAATACAGGTTAGAGAGATTGACGCTAGACAACACAAAATATAGATGAGAGGGAAGTGAGTTACTCAAAAGAAAACATAGATTAGAGAGAGTGAGTTAGTCAATAGAAAGTATAGATTAAAGAGAAGGAACTTAGTCAACAGAATATATAGATTAGAGAGAAATGTGTTAGACAAGAAATAATATATATCAGACGTGAGTCAGTCAACATGAATTGTACATTAGAGGGAAGTGTTGTTGTGGTTTTGAATTAAGCACAAGACTGTACAATGGACTATCTGTGCTCTGCCCACCACGGGTATCGAAACCCGGTTTTTGGCGTTGTAATTCCGCAGACATTCCGCTGAGCTACTGAGGGAGAAAGGGACCGTAGTTATTCAACAAAAACTATAGATTAAAGGAAAGTGACTTAGAAAATACAGATCAGAGACAAAGTGAGTTTGCCAAAGAAAATAATTTGAAATTATTTGCATTTGAAATGCATGGTTATAAGTTACTAAAAAGGAACTGAGAAGTCGAGAGAGGGAAAATAGTGTCTCTATATGTAAAGTGTGAGTTATATCCTGTTGAAGTTGAAAATATTATCACAAGTAACAGCAGAAAGACTGAAACCAGTTGGGTATCTATTAGTGGATATTAAAGGTAAAATATCTTAGCAGGAATTTGTTACAGATACCAGATGAACCTGATGAAACTATTGAGAAACTTTACAGTGAGATTTAGATTTCAGCTGTTAATGAAAACTTAATTATGGGTGATTTTAATTTCAATCATGTCCACTGGGAAATGCTAGAGTCAAACCATGATGAAGAAAGTTTTCTAGGAACTGTTAAAGGTGGATTTCTTCAAAAAATTGTTCAAAGGACGTACTAGAAATAATCATATTTAAGATTTATTGGTAACTTCCAATATAAAAATGGTTTGAGAACGTAAAAATTGGGGTAACACTAAGGTACATTGCTGTATTGGATTAGCTGTTTTTCTGCATACGGAAATCAGGATTAACGATATTTTGGTCTCAAATTTAAAAAAAAAATAAATGTTGAAGTGATGCAACAAGAATTATCTGTTGTAATGTGGTAAGCTGACTTAACTGAAGACAGCGAACAAATGTGAATTTTTTAAAGAAATATTTTTTAAATATTTAACAAAAATATATTCCATGCAAACATTTTTTAATATTCAAAAGAAATATATTCCATACAAACACGTTTTAAATATTCAATAGAAATATATTCCATACAAACATTTTTAATACTCAACAGAGATATATTTCAACAGAAATATTTATAACAGAAATAAAAAAAGTTTATAAATATTTTTTAATAATCAACAAAAATATATTCCATAGAAACATTTTTTAATAATCCACGGAAATATATTCCATGCAAGCGTTTTTTTTAATATTCAACAGAAATGTATTCCATACAAACATTTTTTAATACTCAACAGCGATATATTCCATACAAACATTTTTAAATATTCAAGAGAAATATATTCCATACAAACATTTTTTAATATTCAATTGAAGTATATTCCATACAAACATTTTTAATATTCAACAGAAATATATTCCATACACAAAACTGGTAGCTGAAAGTAAAAAACATACAAAGGGTGTAGGAATAAAAAAAAATATTACATATATAAGTAATTTAAGGTAACTGGTTGTTATTGTTTTCAATTACGCACAAAGATACACAATGGGCTATCTGTGCTCTGCCCATCACGTGTATCGAAACCCGGATTTTAGCCTTGTAAGTCCGCAGACATACTGCTGAGCCACTGGAGGACAAGTTAACTCGTATTATAGAAGATTTCGAATAATAAAAGATCAAATAAATTGGCGAAACAGAAACTTAAAACACCTAAAGTGATGTATGAAATTATTTGGCTAATAACATAAGATACAATATTAAGAATGTTTTTAAGAAAAGTGTGTCAGGAATAAATACAGTGGATAGAACCTTTGAGAGGCGATAAAAGAGGCTTTTATCTGATGGCTATGAAATGGCTGGGTTATTTAATTCCAGCTTTTATTAATGAAGACTTAAGCAGTATTCCTCATATTGAAGAACTGATGAATGAAAACGAAGTTGAATAAGACAGTTGCATAAATTCTGAGCTTACTACAATAAAATTTGAGAGTTTAAAGAATGTTTAGACTTCTCGGCGAGGTAATATCTCTCCTTGGGTTTGAAAGGAGATCAAGGATTATATATGTGAACCACTTGCCAAAATTTTCGTCAGTCCTTGAATAGTGGGCAAGTGTCAACAGATTGAAAATTAGCTAATGTCGGTCCTCTCTTCACAAATGTATTCCATGAATTATAGTATTATTATTCTTGCGACAGTTGTGGGAACGTTTTGAAAAGTCTGAGAAAAAGTACTTTCAAAGTCAATGAATAAAATTTACAGTCTCATCAGACAGCAAATATTTTCAATAAGGAAAAATATTTCCTTACAAATCTCTGATATGTTTTCAAAATGTTACTCAATGTGTAGAAGAGGGAAAAGGTTTGGATTTGGTGCATCTGTTATTTCGTAAGCATTTAAAAAGTGTCACATAGAATTTATCTCTGTTAATGTGACGGATAAGTTAACTAAATGGATAAAATAGTGTCTTGATGGAAGAAAGCAGAGGGTTGTTATAAGTGGAGTTTAGTCAGACTAGATCAGTGTTGCAAGTGGTGTATCTCAGCGCTCAGTTTTCTAACCATTGTTCTTTTGATTTACATTAATTACATAGATGAGGAAATAATTAATAAATTATTTAAATGTGATAATGATATCAAGGTTTTACGTGTTGTTGGCTGTGAAGAGAATATTACTGTGTAAGAAAATAAGTTAGGTCATTTAATGAGTTCCACAAATAAATGACGGATGGTTTTCATTATAATGAATGGAAGACCCTGTATGTGGGGTATCATGATTGAATAATTGTATTTGTAGGAGAATAACCTTAACTGTGGTATTAAAGAAAGGATTTTGGGGTATGATTGTTTTTTCTTGAAGCCATCTAAGAAGTGTGATTTTGCTAGTGGTAGGGCAAATTGGATTTTAAATTATATTTACAGAAATATTGAATACAAGTGTAAAAATGTGTATGATTTAGTTGTATAGGTCGTTGGTTAGATCAAACATGAAGAATTGTGTTCAGTTCAGGGCTTCTTATCATATGAAAGACACAGAATTATTGGAAAAGGTTCAGAGAAGGGTAATTGAAATGGTACTTGGAGTGGAGTGGTTAACATAGGAAGAAAGATTAAGACACTTAAATTGTTTTCTCTTGGAAAAATAAAGATAGGGGGTTTGATATAAGTGTTTAAGACTGTAAGAGGAATTGATAATACTGATGTGCTGTTTGACTTCACTGTTATTTAAAATAACAATATTTATCATTCACTTGATGTATTTCTCATAGAACTTTGAGATAAACCTCTGTCTGACGTTAAGATTGTTGCTTGTTAAGAAGTACAAAGGTCACTCATGTGGTCACTCATAGAAACAGTGCAGGCACTGACGTTAAAACAAATGTCGTAATCATCTCTGGTGGCATTTATGTTTGGCTTCACTTCGATGAACTATGGTGGCACGTATATCAACACTCTCTCTGTCTTCAATCTTTAATAGCAAAACACCATCTGACGATACTTCCTGGAATTATGACGTCATTTTTTCTGATGACTTCATTCTTTGTGGGGTCTATAATTCCATTTTCTCCACCTCTCTTCCTAACATATAAGATGGACGTTCATGTAACACCCTCTGCCGTCGTGCCGGAGAATAAGTGCCATATCTTCTCACACATTTCTAGCCAAATAGCTAACACCACAATGTGTTTGGTGTTTTAATAAAATATAACCCCAAAATGCATTTTCGTTTCACAACTATTATTCTCTGAATTATTGAAGTAATATAATAAAGCTATAATTGCAGTATAATACTACTGAAAGTTTTAAGTCTTATTTTTCTAAGTCATTTAGTTTCAAAAATATCAGTTTTGAGAACTTTTATTGATTAAGGTAAAACACATCATTTCTTATTTGAATATCCAATATTGGAAGGTACGAAGTATTTCAAAGATATTAAAGAGATACGCACTTTGACAAAAATATACGTGAAAGTGTACCACAAACTCAATATTCAATCCTATTTAAAACATTTTTACACTGCTTATTGAGCATCCAGTTGTGGTCTGGCTTAAGAAAGGTTATGTTGGTGTTTTCATACATCATTTCGGGGAATTTCTTGGGATAAATTTTACAAAAACTCCATTTGCAGGATTCATAATATTCATACCGAGTTTGATGGTCAGTTTCTAATAGAAAAAAAAGAACAAAAACATTATTATAAAGAATTGGAATTTAACTTTAAAATCAGTTTCTCTATATATATTCTGTGCGTGAAGAGTTAAGAAAACAAAAGTTATTCTACTGCAGAATTCAGATAATTTGCAATCAAAGGTTTATGAGTGTATTACGCAAAATCAGTTGTAAATTATGAGAGGTTTAATGTAATGAAGTCAAAGTTAACATATATTTATTTGATTAAACGAATATACTCGACGAATATCATCAAAAATGTAAAATTATATATGTCAACATTCAAATAAAACCATTTTAACTCAGGAGTTGGCCAGTTTCCAAAAAAATATTTTCCAAGAAGGTTATATCACCTTCTATGGACACGTTGCTTAAAATTAATTATAACTAAAGTGTACAATTACAAGTTTTTAAAAGAAACTTATTTTATTTGAACGTAAATTCCAATACGCTAAAAAACGAAGAAACACCAAAGATTAGAAAAATTCACGAGCATGCTACATACATGTGATTGTTTGTTTTTTAAATTTCGCGCAGAGTTACTTGAGAGCTATCTGTGCTCGCCGTCCCTAATTTAGTAGTGTAAGACTAGGAAAAAGGCAGCTAGTCATCACCACCCACCGCCATCTCCTGGGCTTCTCTTTTACCAACAAATAGTGAGATTAACCGTCACATTATAACGCCCACACAGCTGGGAAGGCAAGCATGTTTGGTGCGACGGGTATGCGAACCCGCGGCATTCAGATTACGAGTTGCACGCCTTAAGACACACTTGGCCATGCCGGGCCCGTACATATTACAAAATAATACTGATCTGTGTGTGGTACTACATATAAATCACAGAATAATACTTATCAATGTGTATATTACAACATATATATTTCACGAAATAATACTGATCTATATTTGTATTACTCCTATATATATATATGAAAAAATAATACTGAATTATCTGTGTATTACTTCATATATAACATGATAATATTTATTTAACTGCGATAGCATATCATGCCTGAAAAGATAAGAAATAATGTAATAATAATTAAAGCCATAAGCCACTGTAGTTGTTCGCTCTATAGATCGTACTGGAATTTGTTAAAACCTGTATTATAAATTTCGGGCAAAAATAACCTAAAAAACAGACTTCTTGAAATAGCACTCAAAACCTTCCTTTTCGATAGCTGAGACCATCCGAGCATTGACAACAAGCAAAAGAAAGAATTTCACGATTGTTAGACAAGATTAGAATTTGTCCTTTTTTGGTTTGTTTTTAATTTCGCGCAAAGCTGCACGAGAACTATCTGCGCTAGACGTCCCTAATTTAGCACTGTAAGACTAGAGGGAAGGCAGCTAGTCATCACCACCCACCGCCAACTCTTGGGCGACTTTTTTACGAACGAACAGTGGGATTGATTGTCACATTATAATGTCTCCACTAGCATGTTAGTGTGAGAGTGATTCGAACTCACGACCATCATATTACGAGTCGAGTGCCTTATTCACCTGGCCATGCCGACCCATTTTCTGAAAACATCATTATTATTGTCTTCGAAATATTAAGTTGAAATGAAAGCTGAGTTACACTGTTACAGATACACAGAATGTAATATGTTGTTTTTAATGGCTGCTTCTATATTTGACACTTGTTAAAACAGTCAATATAGCACAGCAAGAAGAAAATGTAGATTACCCACATAAAGTTTATATAAAATTTAAAAAGAACATACACTTTTTCAACAGTATCTTATTATATACATATATATATAGGTAGGTGTGAGTTTAGTTGGACGTGATAAATATATATTCTGTTATGATTACCTTTTCTGTTTTCTCACAAGGCATCAAATAGTACTTCTGAACTGTTCTAAATATGGCCATCTTGGCTTCTAGCTGAGCGAATCTCATCCCAATACAGTTTCTAGGTCCATGTCCAAATGGTTGCCAAGCAAGTGGATGGTGGTCGTGATTATCAACAGAAAATCTGAAATATATATAAAGTTAAAATTTGGGGTAAAGTGTCGGTAAAGTTGTTAAAACAATAACACTTTATAGATACTCCTATAAAGAATATATATATCTAAAGTTACGTTCGCTCAATTTGAGAAACTATGGAATTTTTCTTCTATTTTGAGTAAAATATTCGATAGCTTACTAAATACAGAATCGATTGTCTAACACAAGTTTATAAATGATATTAAACATAACTGATATGCGATGTCCCATTATAAGTTTCTTGTAATAATTGCGTAATTACTACATATTTTCATTTTTCTATAACTTGAAATAATAAATAGCATAACGTAACATATTAATAAGCAGGAATTTTGAATAAAATATTTTTACTTACTAGAAAACCATTAGAACTAGTAACGAGCATTTCGCAACTGTTTAAGTAGAGTTAGTTCACCATTTTTTAAAATGATTTCAATAGTTTCCTTCGTATCGCTATAGATACAAGTTATGACAAACCAAGTGTTTGTCAGCTGTACAAACTATTTTATGGCAGTTTCTCGACCATTCGCCAGTTTACTGTTGTCATGGTTATATTTTCCGTTGAAAGACATATTTTAACCCTTTCGAACGAATGCTACTGATAGAACAAAACCAGACAACATATAAAAGTGAAAATATTAAATAATGAAGTGAAGGAAACTGTTACAACGGAATGTTTAGAACAGCAAATGGCTCCGAAGACAAAAACAACCTCATCCGTAAAATGGTCACGAAAGAGGACCTTCCAACTCAAAGGCTATTTCTATAAACATAAGCATATATTTTGCTATTTTAATAAAGTAATAAATAGAAACAAAGAAAAGAAGTCGATTGAAAGTAGCAAGCTTTATATAAAACTAAAATATTTTTCATCACGCGAAATATCGAAGAAACAAGAACAGTGATAATTATCTTCGGGAATAAACTTGTCAAGTGCCCTCATGTGAATGATGATGTTGAATAATTAGCACTTGCTATTCAAGTAATTTTACCTTATTAAGGAGTGTGTGCGTGTGTGTTTTTCTTATAGCAAAGCCACATTGGACCATCTGCTGAGTCCATCGAACCCCAGATTTTAGCGTAGTAAATCCGTAAACTTACTGCTGTACCAGTGGTGGACTCCTATTAACTAGATTGTCATAGTTATAATCTTACACACTTAAAAGTGTGATTGAATTAAACGCCATTTCACCACTCGTATCTTGAACCTTTTAATAAAAACGCCATTAGGCTGGCAATTAGATATTTCGGCATTATTGGAAAATCATTTTGTCTTTATTTTGCACTATTATACTGCGTGACCTATAACTTCAAGAAAAGAATATAGTGCGTTAATAGGTGCAAGGTCAGCCAAGGTGAAAAGAAACAAAGCAAACTCAATATATGTATATATGTTGTAATTACCTTTCTGGATCAAACGTTTCATGGTCTGGCCACAGAGCTGGGTTATGATGAAGGTAGTAAACAGGAACCTGTACAGCCGTTCCTTTTGGAATTTGAATGGATCCATATGTTACATCTCTATTTGCCTCACGATTAACAAACCTATTAATATAAAATAACGAATTATTACAGCACAACTGTAATTTCCAGACAAAACCGAAATCCCACTGAGATTCTAGCATGGTAACCGATACATTATTCGTTCTTTTACGTTATTATTTGCCGTATAATTCAGTCAACTTGACCACATTTTGATAAAACATGTTTAGAATATTATTCCTTATTCTCCTGCCAAGAATGATCCAAGTCCGTTGATAACAAACGACGTACGGACACATTTTCGTATTTTTTGAGAGCTGAATATGACGAAAGCTGAGTAACGTGTATGAACTCTACTGAGTGACCTTCTAGTTCGTTCTGTATTTGTATAAACACTACATTTGACCACCCCTGACTTATAGTCACACTGTCTACATTTATGTCACTATTTCTCCCAGACTGTAAATTTCACTGCACAACTATTTCGTCAAACTGACGAAATTTATTACCCTTTGTGAACCTCTAGTTTTTTACAGTTTCAATTAACCCAATAAAGGAAAATGAAAGCAGAAAACACCATGTTCTCTATAATTTAATGTGTTCTATATAATTTAATGTAGTAAATCGCTTAGAAATACCTACTATTTTTCTTTTGTTTTCCATATCGTTGGTATAAGACATTTTTCATTTTATAGTATTTTTCTCGTATTTGTTGGCTACCAGAAATATTGTGATTTTTATGTTTACGTAAAAATATTCAAAACTTACAGGTAAACTGGTGGATAAACCCGGAGACATTCGCTGAAAACCTGATCCAGATAACGGAGTTTATGGACAGACAAGTAATCCAAGTTTTCTCCCTAATATATTACATTTCTGTGAACGGTATTTTATTAAACAAAATACACATCAATTCGATCTTATCGAACGAAATGAATAATCTAAGTTTGATGTATCCTTCATAGAAAAATGATTATTAGATTTATAAAGTTAATACTTTACTCGAGATTTCTAGATTATGTGAGTAAATTCATAAGTTTTGTGAAAGTATTTTCTGAACTCTGTTTAAGGTAAGCACTGTTTACAACAGCTGAAACTTTCAAAATGATATATCACTAACAAGCCAAAGTGGTGAACTGTATTGTAATTTACGTACTTTCCCAACGAGCTCGTCTACCTCTTGTCTTAATTTTTCTTGGACTTTAGGGTGCTGCACCAGTAGGTGTATGGTGTAACCAAGAGCAGAACTAGTTGTTTCATAGCTGAAAGAAAAATATATGTGTGTTGTCCTTAAGCACAATGGATAACCTGTGCTCGGCCGAGCATCAGTATCCAAACTCGATTGAATAATTTTACTGCAGAGACGCAGGGGTTAACTTTAATATGAAATGAGTTATACATAATCAAGAAACAGAATAAAAAATTGAAGTTCATTAGGAATAAGAACTTTGTTATGCCCTAAAGTTAAAATTATAATAGTAATATATTAAGGGTAATATTATTACTTCTAAGTATTTGTAACGGTTGAAATAATTATAAAATAATAGTATTATATTAAGGGTAATATTATTACTTCTAAATATTTGTAACTGTGGAAGTAATTTTTAAAAAGTTGTAATGTATTAAGGGTAGTATTATTACTTAAGTATTTGTAATAGTTGAAGTGATTTTAAAATAATAGTAATGTGTTAAGGGTAGTATTATTACTTAAGAATTTGTAATAGTTGAAGTGATTTTAAAATAATACTAATGCATTAAGGGTAGTATTATTACTTAAGTATTTGTAATAGTTGAAGTGATTTTAAAATAATAGTAATGTATTAAGGGTAATATTATTACTTCTGAGTATTTATAACTGTTGAAGTAACTTAGTTAATGATAAAATATATATTACAAGTTAATATACTAGATTATTTGTAATGACGGAACTGTTAAACTAATCGCAATTAAAATGCCATTACAACCAGCAATATATTGTAATTAATGATAAAATGACCATTAAAAGAACTACAGTTACCCTGCTATTAAAGCCAACATAGCGTTGTACAACACTTCATTGTCAGATAGTCCACTCTTGGAAACTATAATGATACAAGAAATGTATAATAAGTATTCAAATGAATATAATACTTTTATGAAATTATGTTATTAATGAATATTATTTTACTTATATCTGCAAATCAATGTACATATAACACGTATCAGGAGTTTGTTCTTGTCTTAACCTCAGTAAACATTAATTTTACTGGTCACAACATTACCCGAAGAATTACAGTTAGAAGTTTTTAGGGTTTCAAGGACATAATTGTTGTCTGTGATAATGTTTGAAGTTCCTCTTTATCAGTTGCTAAAGACTGGATCACAGCTACATGGAGAGGAAGATGATCATGGTGTTATAACGGGTTATAATAAATACCATTAAACTGGTGGATAACATGTGTACTTTCGTCAGGGTTTGATTTGTGTGTTTCTTGTCCAGCGGTTAGTTGACTCCCTGTAACCTTCGTAACGTTGACACTGATGTTCTGAGAGTCCATCATTAACTGGAGAAGATCATTCCGTCGTTTCTATATCAGAACAATAAAAAACAATCCATTGTTACCGTCAGCAACACTCTAGTAGTTTAGGCACAACACATATAAGAAACTATAGTATTTTCTTTTATATCATAATCTATTTTCTTAGCCTAAAGTTTTTCTTTGCCATTAACTTATGATTCGCAGATACTTAAAACGTTTTCGGACAAAGATCACTGTTCTAAGGTTTAAGTTATTTATATTGAAACGAATTAAAATAAGCATATCAGAAAATCTCATGAAAACAACAGTCGAAATAAAGTTGTGGTGGAACGGGATGTATCAGAACCATTGGTGAAGCTGAAATGTTTTCATATTATGTTTTAATTTTTTGTTTGTATGTAAGGTATATTTATTCAAGATAAGAACGATATATAAATGGTTTTCCATATATATAAAACCTTATCTTTGTTTTATTCAAAAAATAATTAGTACTGATTTACATTAATTCCTCCATTTATAGTAGTTAACGTAGTATATTCGTTTGTATGATTGTTAATAAATTATACGCAAAGCTATTAGAGTCATTCGCTAAAATGATAGATTACAAGAAAGGCAACAAGAAAACACCGTTCACTGCCAATGAAAACACAGATTACCTGGCGTTTTGTTTATTTTTGGATTTCGCGAAAAGCTAATCGAGTGCTACCTGCGCTAGCCGTCCCTAATTTAACAGTGTACGACTAGAGGAAAGTCAGCTTGTCATCACCACCCGCCGCTAACTCCTCGGTTACTCTTTCACCAACGAATAGTGGGATTGACGGTCACATTATAACGCCCCCACGGCTAAAAGGGCGAGCATGTTTGGCGCGACGGGGATGTAAACCCGTGATCCTCAGATTACGAATCGCAAGCCCTAATCTACCTGGCCATGTCGGGCCGATTGGCTGACGCATTATCATTTCTCAATGGTTGACACGGGTATAATCGGTGAGAAGATTCGAACCAGAGAGTACGAGTCAAATGTTTTAATCACTATGTCTTAGCAGTACAATAAATTCGTAAAAGGCTATATTAAACCTAGTTCTAATGTTTTGTTAATATAAGCGTTAATATAAGGGTTAGCTATTTGATGGCAAAGTATATTTTTACACATAATGCTGGATCAGCTGCTCGTGATTTCATAACTTGACGACATACCTCCACAAGATCGAGAAATGGATTGGAACCATTGTTCCAAAATTTATACTGAAGATATCTGATATTTCTCGTGAACCAACCAAAAGCCGGAAACGACACTAAAACACAACCATAAAATTGTATTAAAGATATGCGACAAAAATGATGTTGTTTGTGGTAAACTATTTAAATGACATTTTATCTAATCAGTTTTATTTTTCAATTGCGTTTATAAAAATTAGGTATAATTAGGACGTAAAATTATATAAAAATCATTAATAAACATTTGAAACGATAAATAGGTGGCACCTTTTTCGCTTATTTTGATGCTGTTAGGGCACATTATCTGCCTTTTTTCATGCATAGTACTTTTTGTTATGAATCAAAAGGCAGCAGTAGTAAATCCAGCAATTCAGACTGAATAAAAGAGGTCGCTAGATGGGTGCAAAAGGAAGATGTCACTTTAGATGACGAGATCATATTTCCAAACGTTGTCATCAGTGTGTACGTCAATGGGAACTTGTGACTAGATCACCATTACAGGGGGTCATGCCGTCAAAAGTGTTAATTATAAGGCGTGTTGTTGGGGGCACGTTGATAGGACAACAAAACAGGCAGCCGTTAATCTATAATATATGTCTCATCATGCCGATAATTAATTAACTAAATCGTCCTAAAAAGAATGCTTAACAGTAATTCATTAAATCAATTATATTTACTTCGTCCTAAAAAGGACGCTTAACTCTCATTCATTTATAATTAATTCCGGAAGTCAATTTTAATTAATTTGTCGTAAAAAAGGATTCTACCCCTAATTCATCAGGTAATTAAATTCCGTGTCCTATAAGAACAGTACCTCACTCAAGTGCTTAAAGATTTTCAATGATATTATAACTTGTCAATAGCAATATTTAATGTAACAATATCACTGTTATATGCATTTTACCACATACCCATAACATGTCTTTTGGTTTATATGACTCTAAAAGATGCGATATCATACAATGTTTAAAACTTTAACTTTATTATACCTTTTACATCGCCAAGGAAACGTTTATTATGTAATAACACTTTTATTGAATTACAACAAAGTATTTGGTTGTCCATAAATAAATGTCGTTTTTAAACTACAAAGTTTAGAAGAGTATAAAGCAGTGTTGTAAAACATGATTTAATCAAAGTAAGCTGCCTTGTTTTGAAAGTGTTTGTTGTTCTAAAAGTTGTCAAAGTACTTGAAAAAAAATGAAAATATGTAGAGGAAAGATTTCGGGAATAAGGTGGATGAGGTAGAACCTCGATTCCCAATTCGTTCAATATTTGGAGCGTCATCCTTGACAGGTCTTATAATGCCGGTTTTGTTGATTTTCAATCAACTCATGCAGAACCCACTTATCCAACATTTTAGTTTTTCCAATCGCACTCAGGTAATTGAGAATGCTTGATTTGTTTGTGCCTTGCTTTTCTGCAAGCTGACGTACTGTTGTTTGAAGGGCTTCCCTTAATGTATTTTCATTAAAAATAGCTTCCTTTCATGACCATTGTGGTCTTTAAGATTCTAATCTACATGTCGAAACCTCTACGGTCAGTAAGAGAACCATAACCGAAAGTCAGGCTGATGTTCCAGGTAGTTTCGATAGCTTTTCGTCTAAGTTTGAATTAATAGAGGAAAATCAGACAAAAGTCATTCTTGTTTTTGTTGCCTTGGGGATTGGGAAACTTATTCTGAGTAGAGTTCAAACAGCAGACAATTAAGACGCCTTATGAGCGACAAACGTTGGATTAAACCAACCAATGATAAGTCACTCAATATTCAGCTTGTAAATATCATCGTGCGAATTCCAACATTTATTTCTGGACAACCTAATAACTTACACATCTTACTTTATTCAATGAGAAGTATTAATTATTATATGAAATTTGCTTACTATTTTTATTTCGTAAAATGATGTAATATTAAATGAAATTTATTCTTTTAATTATCAATCAAATGTTTTACATCATATGGACATCAAGCCAAAGACATCATATATTACACTATGTAAAAAAATTTTTACTTTTCATTATTCCCGGACAGAAAGTGTTATTTCCCAATTGCTTATGCCTAACTTAACTGGAAAAGACCTATTTTTCTCTTCAAACTTTGTTTTTTTAACCTGGGAACGTATAACGAAAGCATGATGGGATACTACATTTATGGGGTGATACGTGAATGTGTTTCACATTACAGTAACAAATCTGGAAAAACTCTTCACTTCTTAACATTTTTGTATAACTTTAGTGTAAATACATGTAAATCTGTTGTTTTGTTTACACCTTATGTTAATGAAAATATGCAAATTTGCCCGTTTTTACGTAGAAAATAGGTTAATTTCTAAAGTTCATTATCCAGATCACAAAAGCAAAGTTTGAAGGGAATAATGGCCATTTTCTGTACTTGTACAACATAAGCAATTGAGAAATAATACTTATTATCAAGGAACAAAAGTTGTGTTACATAGTTTTATTTAATGTAATATCGTCCCGGCATGGCCAAGCGTGTTGAGGCATGCGACTCGTAATCTGAGGGACGCAGGGTCGCATCCACATCGCGTCAAACATACTCGCCCTTTCAGCTGTGGTGGTATTATATTGTTACGATCAATCCCACTATTCGTTGCTAAAAGAGTAGCCCAAGAGGTGGCGGTGGGTGATGATGACTAGCTGCTTTCCCTCTAGTCTTACACTGCTAAATTAGGGATGGCTAGCACAGATGCCCTCGAATAGCTTTGTGCTTTATTAAAATAAAATGTAATATGATACATTTTGTTCCGCGTTTGCAATAAATGTCTGAAATTTAAATGCCCTTAAAAGAAGCAATATCATGCAATACTTAAAATTATACTTTGACTTTATACAATATTTTACATCGTCAACAATACGTTTATTATACAATAACAGTTTTACTGATGTGTGCCAAAACAATTTGTACATATTTTTAAAAGGCGGATTTTCACATATCCATAATCACGATTATTTCTAACGAATTTAACTACAATACAGCAACATTATTTGTACAAACTATCAACGTCCAGATTTAATTGTGTTAAAATTCTTTATTTATAATTAATAATAAATTATTCACTAACTGTATCTGTCCGTTTGTCAATTTCAAACGTACAAAAAAATGTGAAAGTATGGGACGAATTAATTTTTAACCATTTAATGAATTAGTATTAAGCATCCTTTCAAGATGCTTTAATTAACTAATTATCAACATCATGTGACATGTATTGTATGAATAATGGTCGCTTGTAAGACCGTCACAAACATCCTTCTATCTTATGACAACATTTAGACTCGTCTTCTTTGACGACATCTTCCTTTCCTCGGTAGAGAATACGTTTGAAGTGTCAGACCTAACACTGTTAAGCAAATGTTGCAAATTGAAACAATTTTATAAACAATTTCTTCACTATAACAAATTTATTAAAACTATTATACACACCAAAATACCAAAACTCTTACTGTGAATGAGGAAAAGCAACGACTGTATTGAAGTACCGAAAATTACTTTGGCATGATGGATTAACTCGTGTTCCATCGGATTTTTCTGAACATGTGCGTCAATTCCTAGACCACATTTAACTATAACGTCCATAGTCATGGCCTGGAATAGCTTATATACGTCTAGATAAGTATTTTGTCTAGAATATTCCTCAATATTTTTTAATAAATCATTTATAGATTCATCCATAGTTTGTGCCATCTGGTGAACGAAAAGAGAAAGTTATATTTATAAATAAAATAATTCAAAATACTACACAATATGGATATATGTTGTAAATAAATACACGTGAATGTACATCTTATTCTTATCTGTGGGTTGAAGAAAAAAGCATTTCATATCAAATTATACATTTTCGTTAAATATCAAAGTGGGTGTTGGAATATTCTATTACCAAGATCAGTAAAAATTAAGTGAAAAAATATGTAATATAATTTACTGTAAGACGGATTTATGAATCGCTCAAAAATATTCAAATAAATATTTAGTAAAATATATTTCGTTCTACATTTGCCTGAATACTTTCTTTTTTTTTTACAAATATATTGTTTCTAATCTTTGTTTGGTCGACAGAATAAACAAAAATATTCACGTTTTTCATATGATTGTAATGTTAACAACTGATTAAAAGTTACTTTTGTAGAATAACGGTTGTAACCTTTGTTGCTCAAAAGAGTTGTTCTTTGTTGGAATAATAAACAAAGTTGTTTATGTGGCTTGTTAAACTACTTGATATATTTTAAAGTATGCTGAGGATAACGAAATTAGGACAATATTACTTCCTCTGAAACAGCATTAACTTATTCCAAATCCATTGTTGATTTCTAGTTAAATAGAAGGGCACACAACGGAATATCCGTACTGTATACACCAAGGGTATGAAAACTTGTAGTTTAGTATTATAATACTTGAAACTTTTAATTGATCTATTGAGAAGATATTGTGGAGCAATGAATAGCCTTAAGGAAAATGAATGAGGTTATTTTAATGTTAAGCAACCGTTTAATTTTATAAAAGGGTGAAATTTGATTGCATGTTATGTGAATGAACTTTCTAATTGTGAACTGTGAAGGATAGTTAACACGTGTTTAATAAACTGTTACAGGTGGTGTTTGTCAAGTCTTTGTCTGGATGTAAATATGCATTTGAGCTAAGGACACACGAACTTCTTAAAAAAGAACTGTATTTTATAGTTGTTCTAAAGAAAACATCTGCGGATATTCACAAGTTGAATAAAGTTTTTAATACTCACTGTTTTAAGTTTCATGGTAGTGAAGGAAGGGGTAATTACACTTCTAACTCTCTTCCAGCGAGTTCCACGAAGGAAAATTAGGAAGTCGTTAATAGGTTCTCCGGGTTTCTTTGGAGGATCTAATTCAAAAAGACCTTAAAAACACAGTGATGAAACACGATGCAAAAGTAACACCTTGACGAAAACCACAATTTTCAGTTATTTCACTACTGAATACACTGTTGGTTCTTTACATATCGCCACATATAACCAGTATCACAAATACTAGAATATTTAACAACACGAGCTGTAAGAAATAATATGTATACAAACTGTTACTCAAATAAATTTCCTCTTCATTTTTTAATATAATTTATCACAATTTGGTAAAAGATTTTACAGAGAAAAACGATATAAATTATATTTTGTAATAAATTTGGCGTTGTTTTAAACTTGGTTTGTCAAAACCTCTTATGTTATAGTAATATTTATTGAAACCATGTCAGGTTTTGATTGAAAGAGAAACTTTGAGTAAAGGAGTTCAAACACGATATAACAATAATTAAATTTACATTTTAATAAACATTTAACGAAAGGAACATGGACAGAAACAATCCTTACTGGTCAATCTGCAAAATCCATGAAATCCTTAATCTGAATTTCTTTTAACAGGTCGAGATCCATCACCACTAAAACTAGTCTCATTCCAAAGAAGCAGCTGGAATACGGAAATCAACATGAAAACTACAGCTTGTTGTTTTTATAAGATAACACTATTGTTTCAGGCGTAGTTGCTTGAAGTCAAACTAGGGAAACTGTGTTGTCTTACACCGCATGCTATTCACATATATATATGTTGGAATTAAGACATGAAAGTTGATGAGAATATATCATTATTTCTTTTCCAAATAACTGTCCTGTATCAATTTGTTAATATCAGATATGTACAACTGTAATAAGCGTATCAGAAAGGAAAACAATATAACCGATAATTAGTTTACGTTTTCTTTTTACCAACAGATGAAGCTGAAGTGTCATCTCTTTGAATTTCAATATTCAGTGTTAGCTGATTTGCTACTAAGTATTAAAGAATGACCTTAAGTATCATTATTGATACAAAATATAATTAAAATCATGTTTCAAGTTGAAATATTTTGATAGCAGTGGCGTATAGTTGGATTATCTATAGTGTGGGACTATTTCTTACAATACTAGTTGGGTAAACTCAGGTAATCGTCGCAATTTTATATTCATAGATTCAGTTGCTTTACGAATCAATCAAATAGCTGCTACTTTCCATTGGCTTCTAAGTAGCTAATTTCCAGATTGTAGTTTCTATACCTAATAATGCTATGTAAACAAAGTGAAACGTTCCGCATATAATACGCTGCTTTTAAGTATTATTAAGAATATTAACAAGTTTAACAAAAAAATTAATTTATTTATTCCAGTGTCAAACAACTGATTATTTTAATAAAATGTAGAGGGCGGTATTAGACATTTCGACACACAGTTACACAACCCCTTTCAAACATGTAGTCAGCTTCCGGTCAGTTACCTCTTTCTTTGTGAACCTGACGATGACTGAAAAAGGTCGAAACGTTGTTCGCTCTTCTATGTAAAGTGTTTTCTCAGCCCAAACGAGCCGTTTTTGCATATAAATTTCTCAACAAGTGGGTTTCTCGTCATCACTGATTTATGTACAAAGTTCTGCACTCAGTACACATGCAAGGGTGTGGAAATGACAAATATATTTTAAATGTTGTCGTCAGTGAAAATTAAGTATCGTGTGATCAACTGTGTCGTATTGCTTTAGCACCGAAAATAATGTTGTAGCTGTACACGGATATGGAGGTTAGCTTAACACTTAGTTTTCACGTGTTTTCTGTGTAGCAACTCGGACACAAATATTATTATATGTTTTATATGAGTATTACACGTTAGTTTGCTTCTTTATATCACACATTGAAAATAATTTCAAACTATCCACGAAGGGTTATTTTGACTTTCTGTAATACATATTGAAACTAATTTTATGTAATCCATCAGAAAGTTTTACTATTTTGTAATAGATGTTGAAATTAACATAAAACAACATGAGAAAACTAAATTTCCCTTTTTTTTATAATATATTATAAGCTGCTAAATAAAATGTTAATGGAGGAGTTTGTTTTTAGAAATATCTCATTGCCCCCCCACTAGTACAGCAGTATGTCTTCGGATTTCAACGCTAAAATCAGGGGTTCGTTTCACCTCGGTGAGCTCAGCAAATAGCCCGAATTGGCTTTACTGAAAGAAAACACACGTAAAAAAAAAACACACAAAAATATCTCATTAACAAACAGCAACTTGTTGATATGGCTGTACCTTTAGAAATATTCCACACACATATCACTACTGTCTGGCAATAGAGTTGAAGAGCTAGCTTTGAATGAAGTATACATACTTTAATGCCGACATGGCCAGGTGGATTAGGGCGTTCGACTCGTAATCTGAGGGTCACGCGTTTGAATCCACGTCACACCAAACATGCTCGCCATTTCAGCCGTGTAGGCGTTATAATGTGACGGACAATCCCACTATTTGTTGGTAAAAGAGTAGCCCAAGAATTATCGGTGGGTAGTGATATCTACCTGCCTTCCCTCTAGTCTTACACTGCTGACTGAGGAACGGCTGGCGCAGATAGCCCTTGTGTAGCTTTGGGCAAAACTGAAAACAAACCTACTTTTACGTATTTTATTAAAAAGGAAAATGTTCACAACAAGTGAAACCAGTAGTAGCTTCCACAGAAAAGATGTTTCATGTTGAAAAAATGTCTCTAATATCTCTATAATATAGAAAAATCTACTTACAGTATCCAGATTGTGAACAGTGTTATGAAAAGAACGATCGTTACTGGTCCGAACATTGTGTTCAGTATGTAAACAATAAACTACTGAATAAACTAACAAAATAATTATGGTCACTGAAAAACGAAACAAAACAATCACGTTTGCAATAAGACAAATTAAACACTTTAAACTTTATACAGGGAAGTATGACTTCTCTATATGACTTTCAGCACAACTATTCTGTACAATTCGTCACTATTTGTTCCGGTGATAGCCGGGTCTTTTTATACCATTAAGTAAGGATTATGAGACCAGCCGTCCAGTAATTAGAACCAATCAGAATCAACGTTTAAATTCGCCAATGAAATTCATTTTAGAAAAGATAGCAACAAGAAGTACACGCAGGCCTCACAAGGTCAAAGTGTTCAAGACTTGACACAAAATTAATTGTTCTCTGATTACACTATGTAACACAAACTTTGTTCCTCGATAGTATGTGTTGTTTTTTAATTGCTTATGTTGTAAAAGTACAGTAACTGGCCATTATTTCCTTCAAACGTTACTTTTGTGGATTGGATAATGAAATTTTGAAATTAACTTATTTTCTATGTAAAAACGGACAAATTTCCACATTTTCATTTATACGGTGTGCAAACAAAACAACAGTTGAATCAATATTTGCATGTATTTGTACTGAAGTTACACAAAATGTTTAGAAGTTAGTAGTTTTTCGAGATTTGTGACTTTTATGATTTCGTTATACGCTCATTGGTTGTGGCGTTCAAATTCCAATAATCTTGTTGTAAACGCTCGCCTTGCTCCTCTGAGTATGTTCCCTTGTTCTCCTTGAATTTATCAAGATGAGCGTCAAGGAAATGAACTTTCAGGAGACATCCTGCAATCCATTTAGCAGAAGTTCTTCACCAGAGCCTCAAACAGATCCACGTAATTTTCGGCCTTGTGATTGCCCAAGAAGCCTCAAATCACTGCGACAAAGCTACCCCAAACATTTTTCCCTTGCCACTGAGCTTCTTGAGGAATGCACTCTAGTGTCTTCTTTCTCTGTGGTCCAACGAAGACACCAGCTTTTACCTTTGCCTCAGACAGTTTAGAGAAGAAGTCGTGAAGGTACTTGAAGGCTGCAGATTTGTTATCAAGAGCTATGAAAATTGTTTCATAAAACCCAGTTTTATGTACAATGGTGGGAATAACACCTTCTTGAAGTCCACTAGTGGCTCAAACTTCACATTATGCCTCCTTTCAGAGAAATGTGTCCGTTGAGACCATTGCTTCCTGTTGTACTGCGCTGCGGGTTCTATGCTGTCCCAAAGGTAAAGATAACAGAGAAACTTGGTAAAGCCTCCTTGAAGACCCATCAGGAATGTCACAATATTGAAGTATCCGATAACCTCTCACTCATACTCATCATACTTCAAGGCTTCTAACAAGGTCTTGACGCTGGTGTATTCCTCTTTGAGGTGCACCGAATGAGCCAGGAAAGAGACGGATACTTATTACCGTTATGGAGCAACACAACTTCGAGACTTCACACATCAAACAATTGTTGGGTAAGAAAAAAAAAGTTCTTTCACCTTTTGAAAACTCTGGGAGTTACAGGGTATCTTGTGTTTATGTTAAAATTGTGAAGATGTGTTTTATGCCACATCAGGCAATCTGTTCAGTCCACCAAGGGGAACTATTAACACTGATTTCTTGAAGACGCGTGTTTTTCTATTATCATAAGTAGTTAAACCTTATGAGACATGATGATAGTTTGTGGTTACCAACGGCTTTATGGTTATTGAAAACCGATAACTCGAAAGTGCGTATGAATAAATCGATACGTTAAAAATAAATACCTTACTAAAAGGTCTGTGTATTTGTTGTGTTAACATATATCTGGAATAATCCTAAACATAAACTAGACAGTACCAGAACCTGCAATATTTAAGGAAGGAAATAAACTCTTCCAATACTGAAGTAGTGATGTTTGCGTGTTTTCTTATAGCAAAGCCACATCGGTTATCTGCTTAGTGGAATCGAATCCTTGATTTTAGCGTTGTAAATCCATACGCAGGGGTGATCATAATTTAATTTGTAAGAAAGTAGAAGAATCAGCTAAAGTCAAATAATATAGTTGTTGTGAAGATAAAATATATAAAAAAACAATAAAGAAACTGTTGCAATCTTTTACATAAAAATAATTTTTCATTACACATAAAACATACGTGATTACTCGTATATAAGTTCTTGTAATTGTTTTAGTAAGTTAAACCTGGAGTTCCAAGATATTTTTGTAAATAAACGTTTTGTCTTGAAGAAAAAATCAATACTTTCACAAAGTGAAAATAAATATTGAAAGTACAGTGATTCGTACTTTTATCATCAGAAACTTAATAAATCTATCTAATTTTTACTCACAATATAAGGTAACGGTATATGATCTTACAAAATAATTAAGTTTATAGTTTGAAATTATTTGTTTACTAGAGATAAGAACAAATACACAATTAAAAGAACAGTATAATTTGTACGGATGATTAATAACATATATAAATATATATATATTTGATTGAATGTAATTACATTTTAATGAAGTTAAGTAAACAAAATCACAAGAAAAGACTGCTTTAAAACAGCAAATTCAAACCTCTGACTAATTATATTAGTTTGTTATAACTTATAAAACAAGTCGAGACAAGAATAAATTAAATAAAAAAGCTTCACTAATTGAAAAGATTCAAAGATACTAATAATAACGTGGGATTATAAAATATATCCAAGGTTTTGGAGGGGACTGTGGAACTAAAACCTACATTTTGGTGGGGATACACCGTCTATCTGTCTGAACCTACATTCGCCAGTCTCACATAAGAAATGCAAGAGTAACATTAAATATATGAATATAAATTAGGAGAGCGAGATATGGGTGCCCACAACATCCCACATCTATATCACCCTTCACTGCCTGCAGACAGTTGTGGGAAGGTGACTGTTTTACCAATAAAAGAAGAAAAAATTAATTAAAAGAAAATAAAGAAATATAATACAACCATTTGGTGGTAAGTAACGTTAACTTCAAGAGGTATATTTTCAACTTACTTTAATGTGTATTATATAAAATCAAACAACTACACGTGGAGAGTTTGAGATTAGTTTAAATGTGTGATATAAAATAACAAAGCAACGTGTAATACTGATGATATACAAAGAATATTCGTTGCTAGACAGAAAAGTGTTCAAAAACTCAGTGTCACGCTTACCTATATATTTGTGCAACGACAAAATTATTTTCGTTGCTAAAGCAATACGACACAGTTGATTACACGATACTTAATTTTCATTGACCACAACAGTTAAAATATATTTGTCATTTCCACGTCCTTGCACGTGTACTGAGTGCGGAACTATTATACATAAATATTTGTATTGAGGACATACTTATATTACAAACGATTCAGCGAACGTAATAATTATGATGTCATCTTTACACAATGAATTTTAATAAAGATTTATAATTGCATAATTCATATTATTTGTGGAAGAAAGTACAACAGTTCACTGTACATGGGAATGACATGTAGGTGTAAATTATACTGAATACCCTTATCTTCATATAAACAAGTCATATCAGATGAAATTCTTATATAATTATCTCGTAAATTAAGAATCACAAAGTCCTTTCCGTATAAAAGTATATTAGAAACCTTCGTAATAACTTACAGTTACAATAACCAAATCTAGGTATCACAACTAATAGCATTAGAAACAACACTTTAACTTAATGATTCAAATGAACAGAGACAAATATAGTTTCAATATTATTATCAGTATTCAACTGGAATGGAATATCATGGTTGAAATAACACTTTAATTTAGTGATTGAAATAAGCAGAGACAAATATAGTTTGAATTTTATTATCAGTATCCAGCTCGAATGAATTATCATGGTTAAAATAACACTTTAACTTAGTGATTGAAATCCATGATCACAATCTTTAGTTCATTTAAAATATATTTCACCTTTAGTCAGTGCCTAAAATGATCCAGAAACCTTTATTAAATTGGAAGTGATCCAATAATTATATATCATAGGAGACTACAGATCTATTATTTATAAATCCTACCAACCTCTGACAGCTGTTTTGATGTCAGTAACTAACCATCTTTCAACGTGCTGTGGTTTGATTTGCCTAGTGAGTTAGGCACAGCAATGACTCGTACTTTGACAAAGAGTGAAATTCTATCAGTACTGAGACTTACTTGACCCACTTTTCTCTCAGCCGACATGCCTTATGTTAAACTGTAAAAAGAGAAGATATACAACATTTCACAGACCTTAAACATCTTAAATTTAAACAATAAATGACTTAACAACACATGGAAACATATTTACCATCTCTCAACATGCTCTGATTGGTGAATTTTGTTTGTTTGTTTGTTTGTTTTGAATTTTCGTGCAAAGCTACTCGAGGGCTATCTGCACTAGCCGTCCCTAATTTAGCAGTATAAGACTAGAGGGAATGCAGCTAGTCATCACCACCCACCGCCAACTCTTGGACTGCTCTGTTACCAACGAATAGTGGGGTTGGCCGTCACATTATAACGCCCTTACGGCTCAAAAGGCGAGCATGTTTGGGGCGATCGGGATTCAAACCCGCGATCCTCGGATTACGAATCGGACGCCCTAACACAATTGGCCATGCCGGGCCATGATTGGTTAATTATTGACATCAAAACTGTTAAATAAGTTTCTATGTGTTGTTAGTTCATATATTGTTTAATTTTAAGAATGTTTATGTTCTGTGAATTAAGCACAAAGCTATACAGCGTGCAATCTGGGCTCTTTCCTCACCACGGGTATCGAAACCCGGTTTCTAGCTGTAGGAGTCCACAGACATACTGCTGTTCCACTAGGGGGCTTGAATGATTGGTCAGTAAAAATGAGTATATTCAAACAATATATTTTACTAGCTGATGCAATGTGATAGTTACCTGCCCCTAATATTTGGGTATATGTCTTTATGTTCATCTACAGAACGGAAACCAAACAAAAGCGAAGTAAGAATACAATCGTGCAATTTTTAGTTTAATTGTCTGTTTAACACACATTGCTTTAAAATAATCAAAATAATATATGTTATGGAAAAAATTAAGCACTTTTCTTTGACACATCAAATGTAAGTTAAATCACACCTAGGGTAAAAATATGAAAACCAAAGTAAATAAATATTACAAATATATTTATTTACCAATCATATACCTATAAAACAAAATTTTGATAGGACTCAGGTTAACAGCAAAATTTCACTGTATTAGAGGAAACATTCCACTTGTTTGTTACAGATAGGAGAATGGAAGTGTAGACCAGAGTGTCTAACAGATTTCACAAATGTTATAAAAATTACTGCTCCTATCAATTTTTACATTTAAGACTAATCATAATGATCAAATGTCTGTTCGTCACAAAACCTAAAAGTTCGTGCATATTCATAAGCAATAAATTCAGTGTTCATAATTCTGATATGCAACAAAACCACAATTATCCTGATATTCTCTTGTAAAATCTCCTTTAATGTTAAAGATCAATCAGCGTTTTTCTTATAACTATGAATTTTGCTGTTCGTATTTATGAGAATGTGGTCACATAATTTTATCTGTTATTCAAACTCCACAATATACTAATGTAGGCATTTTTAGTGTTTAAACTGCACACAAATGGACACTAGACAGATAAAGCAACAAATAAGGTTATAATTCCCTTGTTGATCTCAAAATGTCAACAAAAATATTTACAAGTTACTTAGTCCACAGTCAGTATTACATTTTAAGTTATAAATGTTTAAGTTCAATTTATATTAAAAATGATTTTATTGTTTAGTATTTTGTATTATAGATCTGTCCAACACTAATGTTATACACCTTGTTTACTTTTTTGTAAAGCTTCTATAGGTCTCTTCCTTTTTTTCTTTCTCCTGATAAATTCCCTGTCACTTAGCATGCTGTCATCTGGTTATGGTCAATACTTTGCTGTTTAGCTTTTAGTTAAAAAATCAAATTTCTTCTTTTAAAATGGAGACTCCTTTTCATCAACATCCCACGAGTTTATTCAATGTTCTTCTTGAGATAAAAAGTAAAAGATTAAACACAATTTTCCATATATGGCCAAACTAGTGGACCTATACAATGAAATTATATCCTCTTTGGACATACATTCAATGTGTTTTCAAAATATCCAATTTGCACTCCAGTCCTAACAATAGTAGCAATCAATGATGAAATGAAAGTAATTCACACTCCTAGTGAGTACGATATAAACATAAAATTATACAGTTTTAAACTGAAGTATTGTATCCTCACTTCCGACTCTGAGTTAATGTCTCGAACACTCCATAATGTAAATTCCTGTATAAACACAAATAATAATTAAAAAAAAACATCTTATTCGGAGTACGACATTCCTCACTTAAGCCAAGAAAGACATATCTCTAGAGATATGGACGTATCACTAAATGATGTAGTAAATCAAAACAAAATATTATCATGAATTCGTGATAAGATTTGAGAGCTGATGGAAATAATGTTACTCTAAAGAGGCCGAACTAATGACAAACAACACAAGAAAAATGAAATATCCGTAATTATAGAAGATGAAAATATCAACATTTATTGTGATAAATCATAGTAAGCTGTGACAAAAAGTATGTTTCCTGTTTTTGATTTTCGCGCGTAACTAGTCAACGGCTATCTGCGCTAGCTGTTTCTAATTTTGCAGTGTAAGACTAGAGGGAAATAGTTAGTCATCACCACCTACCGCAAACTCTTGGGCTACTATTTTACCAACGAATAATGGAATTGTCCGTCACATAAGAACGCCACCACGGCTGAAAAGGCGAGCATTTTTGGTGCGACGGGGATTCAAACCCTTGACCCTCAGATTACGAGTCGAATGCCTTAAACCACCTGTTCAATGTGGGCCTAACAAAGAGTATCAGCACCTATGTGTTATGTTTAGAATGAGACGATAAATGAAGTGTCGGAACTGTGACAAGAATGGATTATAATCCCTGTTGTATGTTGTGAATGACGAAAGAATGAATTGATTGAAATAACCATGAATTCAGTTTTCCATAACTAATGTAAAATATATTGTTATTCACATGTATTACATCAGTATTTTCATGTTGTTTATGTATGTAGTTTATCAAAATTGTGTTGATAAAATGTTTTAAGAACTTAAGTATGTGTTAGTCCTTTTAGATGGGTAAAGGCTACATTCTGAAATCCTTGTCTTCAGGTCTAAAGCCGGAGTATAAACGATTCTGTAGGGATGTTGTAGAAAATAGCCTGGTTGCGTCATTACTGATTAAGAATGTACATCAGGTGACTGAATGTAGACCAATAACAATTAAAGGATATTACATGTGAGTTTTAGGGATGTTTGATTTTTTTTTTGTTTAAATGGAGTGCAGAAATTTTACCAAATTTTTTGAATGGATAGCCAGAAGTTATTAATATTTTTTTGTGAATAATTCAGATAGAATATATGTTTAAATTACTAAAAAATTAATGTAAAGCCTAATGTATTATTCATTTTACCATTTGTCTCTAATTATGCTGCTTTCGATGAATTGCATTCATTATCAGTTAGACAGGAAAAATGGAACTATGTAATAACTGAGTGACTAAAAGAAATATGATCTGCAATGTTCGTTTGTTTTATGTTTCGTTTTCCACGATTACTGTCGAGAGGAGGATTCCTTGAAACCACTATAACTCGGTGACAAGTGGTGAACTGAATGATAAGTTGTGTTTAACCCTTGTTTTAGAATATGAAATCAGATGTTTATCCACAGTCCTGTATGTCTCATTCTCCTGATCTCTATATAAACTCCTTATTTTGTTCTTTCTCTCCTCATCAGCCACACACAAGTAGTTGGAGAACTTTTCCCCCTGCAATCCGTCGCTCGCGTTCTGATCTCATGCATGTGAATGGGATGGCGATGATGACGTCGTATTTCCACAATGTGTCGAAAAGGACATATTACGAAGATGCGTCGAACACAAAGAGAGTAATGAAGAAGTTTGTGATGGTCTAAAAACAACATAATTACTTTATGTATAAAACATGTTACTAAATCATTAGTTCTGTAGTCAACCATGCTCTTTATATTTCCTGCTCTTTTATATATAAATCACTTATATTGAAAACGACGCTTATTTAAAGAAAAGAGTTAGATTATGCTACCTAGAGACACAGGTGGAAGACCCAACTGTCAGAACAAGAGATATGATGAAGGTGACTGACAGTGTTCCAGGGAAGAGTAAGTAAAGGATCTAATTGGTAAGTGCAAGGAGCTATTAAAAATTTAAAGATAAAGGACATAAATTAATTCTGTTTGTTTGTTTTTCGCGCAAAGCTATTGGAGGGCTATCTGCGCTAGCCTTCCCTACTTTAACAGTGTGAAACCATAAAAAAAGCAACTAGTTATCACCACACACAGGCAACTTTCGGGATAATTTTTTACCAATGAATAGTGGAATTGACGGTAACATTTTAACGCCCTCACGGCTGAAATGGAAAGCCTGTTTGGCGCGACCCGGATTCGAACCCGCGACCCTCGGATTACGAGTCGAACGCTTTAACACGCTTGGCCATGACTGGTCTATTAATCAGGTATGACATTTTGAACGAATGGTTTATAGTTAAGCAGAAAAGTATGTTTGCAAAGATTATTAACTCAGTTGTAAGCCAAATTTTTGCAAATATACGTTTCTGCTTAAGTACAAATTATCCATTAAGTAAAAAAATCAGAATAAAAATAGTCATAACAAAAGACTTAAGTGTTGCTATTGTAATGCTAGAATTATAAGAAAAAATGGATGACTTTAGAACACTGGTAAAAATAGAAAATTTTGATATAACAGGAATAACTAAATATAAATTATTTTGATGACAGGAATTTCTTGGAAATGCATGGTTATAAGTTACTTAATAGGAACTGAACAGTCGAGAGAGGGAAAATAGTGTCTCTATGTGTAAAGTGTGAGTTATATCCTGTTGAAGTTGACAATATTTTTACAAGTAATAGCAGGAAGACTAAAACCACGTGGGTTTCTATAAGTGAATATTAAAGGCAAACTCTCTTAGCAGGAATTTGTTACAGAACCTGATGAAATTATTGAGAAACTTTACAATGAGATTTAGATTTCAGCTGTTAAAGTTTAAAATTTCATCAGACAGCCAAAATGTTTCTTTACAAATCTCTGATATGTTTTCAAAATGTTACTGCATATGTAGACGAGAGTAAAGGTGTGGATTTGATGCATCTGTATTTTCGTAAGCATTTGATAAAGTGTCACATAAAACTTATCTCTGTAAATGTGACGGATAAGACAAATAAATTGATAAAAGAGTGGCGGTATGGAAGAAAGCAGAGGGTTGTTATAAGTGGAGTTTAGTCAGACTAGATCAGTGTTGCAAGTGGTGTATCTCAGGGCTCAGTTTTCTAACCATTGTTCTTTTGATTTACATTAATTACATAGATGAGGGAATAATTAATAAATTATTCAAAGGTGATGATAATGTTCTAGGTGTTGCTGGCTGTGAAGAGAATGTCGCTGTGTTAGAAAACAAGTTAGATCATTTAATGAGTTCCAAAAAGAAATGACGGGTGGCTTTAATTATAATAATTGGAAGACTTTGTATGTGGGGTATCATGATTGAATAATTATATTTGCAAGAGAATAACCTCATCTTTATTATTAAAGAAAGGATTTTGGAGTAATGATTGTTTTTCTTGAAGCCATCCAAGAAGTGTGCTTTTGCTAGTGGTAGGGTAAATAGGATTTTAAATTATATTTACAGAAATATTGAATAATGAAAAATGTCATTGTTTTGTCGTTTGGAATTTAGCACAAAACTACTCAATGGGCTTCCTGTGTCTGCCCACCACGGGTATCGAAACATGGTTTTTAGCGTTGTAAGTCCGCAGACATACCGCTGAACGACTGCGGGGGGGTCTATTTTTCGAATACACTTGGTCGCCTATGGAATGAGTTGTTTTCGAATTTTGTGAAAACAGTAAATTTGAGTGAGTTCAAAAGAAAACTTGATAGATATATAAATAGCAAGAGCTGAATTTAATATTTTCAGTTTTAGTTTTGGATGCGATAACTAATATGAACCAAGTCCATTTTCTCCCTAAAGATTATTTTATCTCTCACTATTTTGTCTTTATGCTGTTCGTAATTGACTTCTATTGTTCTTGATAAAATAATGTATGTGATACATGTTATTTTATAATTTTATAGTTTTTAGAACTTGAATAGTCTTACTACAGGCGAATGATGCTATTAGGTGGATTGCATTAATAAGTTTTAAAGGGAATGGTTTTATGAAGATTCCGTAAGCTCACAATGTTAATGGGGCTTTACTTCAGCCATATGGCCATATCATGTGTGATATCCATTTTTTGTTTCACTTTATAAATAAAAAAAGTAAGTACAATTCACAAAGTTTGACAGTCACGTAGGTTTACATACAGATCTTTTTTTTTCATTTATATAGTTGATTATATTACATGTGGTTTTCAAGTGTTATAATATTCTTCAGGATTGCATATAGATTTTTATCTTATGTTTCGAATTGTTATTTGTGTATTACATATGTCTCACAAAGGCTGATAAAGTTTCTATAGACTGATTACAGCTTCTAGTTTCCTTACTCAAGAACACTTTTTTACAACATTTATCATAAAAAGGATACCTATTTAACTATCCTGTGTTTTCTTTCGTTTCTGATAATTCTATCAATATAAGAATAATTTTTTATTGTTCTTGAAGAAATTAATTTCACTTACATAATTTTAATAGTATTTATATGTGTGGAAGATGTTATCGTTACCCAGGATACTGTTACTTTGGGGCACACAGTATTCTGAAGGATTATAATATACCTGCTGTTTAACTTTACATTATTTTAAAAAATTCATATATTATATTTAGTAATTTACTTTATACATTTTATATTCTGAAAAATGCTAATTTAACTTCCATGTGTGTTTTCATTTTGTTACAAATAAATATGACAAAAGAATGATGTCCTGTTTGTCTTCGCTGTTACTTAAAATAACAATATTTATCATTCACTTGATGTATTTCTCGTAAAACTTTGAGATAAACCTCTGTCTGACGTCAAGACTGTTACTTGTTAGGAAGTACAAAGGTCACTCATAGAAACAGTGCAGGCTCTGACGTTAAGACAAGTGTCGTCATCATCTCTGGTGGCATTATTGTATGGCTCTATTTCGATGAACTATGGTGGCACGTATATCAACACTCTCTCTGTCTTCAATCTTTAATAGCAATTCGCCCTCTGACGGTACTTCCTGGAACTATGACGTCATATTTTCTGATGACTTCATTGTTTGTGGGTTCTATAATTCCATTTTCTCCACCTCTCTTCTCAACATGGACGTGCATGTTACACCCTCTGGTGCCGTGCCGGGCAATAAGTGCATTAACTACTCACACATTTCTTCACAAATAGCTAACACCACAATGTGTTTGGTGTTTTAATAAAATATAACCCCAGAATGCATTTTCGCTTCACAACTATTATTCTCTGAATTATTGAAGTAATATAATAAAGCTATAATTGCAGTATAATACCACTGAAAGTTTTAAGTCTTATTTTTCTAAGTCATTTAGTTTCAAAAATATCTGTTTGGAGAACTTTTATTGATTAAGGTACAACGTAATACACATCATTTCTTATTTGAATATTGAATATTGGAAGGTACGAAGTATTTCAAAGATATTAAAGAGATACGCACTTTGACAAATATATACGTGAAAGTGTACCACAAACTCAATATTCAATCCTATTTAAAACATCTTTACACTGCTTATTGAACATACAGTTGTGGAGTAGATTAAGAAAGGTTATGTTGGTGTTTTAATACGTCATTTCGGGGAATTTCTTGGGACAAATTTTACAAAAACTCCTTTTGCAGGATTCATAACAGTCATACCGATTTTGATGGTCAGTTTCTGATATAAAGAAAAGAACAACAAAAACATTATTATAAAGAATTGTAATTTAACTTTAAATCAGTTTCCCTACATACATTTTGTGCGCGAATAGTTAAAAAACAAAAGTTATTCTACTGCAGAATTCAGATGATTTGCAATCAAAGGTTTATGAGTGGATTACGCAAAATCAGTTGTAAATTATGAGAGATTTAATGTAGTGAAGTCAAAGTTAAGAAACATTCATTTGATTAAACGCATATACTCGACGAATATCTTGAAAAAAGGAAAATTATATGTCTCAAAATTCATATAAAAACATTTTAACTTGAGACATGAGCAGTTCTCAAATAAATATTTTCCAAGAAGGTTATATCACCTTGACCTTTATCTCTATGAAGACCTTGCTTAAAATTAATTATCATTAAAGTGTACAATTACAAGTTTTAAAAGGAAACTTATATTTATTTGAACGTAAATTCCAATACACTGAAAACGAAGAAACACCAAAGATTAGAAAAATTAACAAGCATCCTACATACATGTGATTGTTTGTTTGTTTTTTGAATTTTACAGAAAGCTACTCGTGGGCTATCTGTGCTCGCCTTCCCAAATTTATCTGTGTAAGACTAGAGGGAAGGCAGCTAGTCATCACCACCTACCGCCAACTCCTGGGCTACTCTTTTACCAACGAATAGTGGGATTGACCGTCATATCGACGTGGATGGGAACCCGCGACCCTCAAATTATGAGTCCCACGCCTTAACACGCTTGGCCATGCCGGGGCCGTATATATGACAAAATAATACTAATATATCTCTGTATTACTATACATATTACATAATAATACTGATCTGTGTGTAGTACTACATGTAAATCACACAAATATACTAATCAATGTGTGTATTACTCCTATATATATATATGAAAAAATAATAATGATTTATTTGTGTATTACTACATATATCATATTTATACTACATTTTTCTCACTGCGGTAGCATATCATACCTGAAAAGATAAGAAATAATGTAACAATAATTAAAGCCATAAGCCACTGTAGTTGTTCGCTCTATAGATCGTACTGGAATTGTTAAAACCTTTATTATAAATTCCGGGCAAAAATGACCTTAAAAACAATCTTCTTGAAACAGCACTCCAAACCTTCCTTTTAGATAGCTGAGATCATCCGAGCATTGACAATAAGCAAAAGAAAGAATTTCACGATTGTTAGACAAGATTAGAATTTGTCCTTTTTTGGTTTGTTTATAATTTCGCGCAAAGCTGCACGAGGGCTATCTGCGCTAGCGGACCCTAATTTAGCAGTGTAAGGCAGCTAGTTTATCACTACCCATCGCCAACTCTTGGGCTACTCTTTTACCAACGAACAGTGGGATTGACTGTAACATTATAACGCCTCCACGGCTGTAAGGTCTAGCATGTTTAGTGTGACGGGGATTTGAGCTGACGACCCTCATATTACGAGTTGAGTGCCTTATTCACCTGGCCATGCCGGGGCTTCATTTCCTGAAAACATCATTATTATTGTCTTCGAAATCTAAAGTTGAAATGAAAGCTGAGTTGCACTGTTACAGATACACAGAATGTAATATGTTGTTTTTAATGGCTGCCTCTATATTTGACACTTGTTAAAACAGTCAATATAGCATAGCAAGAAGAAAATGTAGATTACCCACATAAAGTTTATATAAAATTTAAAAAGAACATACACATTTTCAACAGTATCTTATTATATATACATATATATACGTAGGTGTGTGTTTGGTTGGACGTGATAAATATATATTCTGTTATTGTTACCTTTTCTGTTTTCTCACAAGGCATCAAATAGTACTTCTGAACTATTCTAGATATGGCCATCTTGGCTTCTAGCTGAGCGAATCTCATCCCAATACAGTTTCTAGGTCCATGACCAAATGGTTGCCAAGCAAGTGGATGGTGGTCGTGATTATCAACAGAAAATCTGAAATATATATAAAGTTAAAATTTGGGGGTAAAGTGTTGGTAAAGTTGTTAAAACAACAACACTGTATAGACACTCGTATATAGAATATATATATATATAAAGTTGCGTTCGTTCAATTTAAGAAACTAAGGAACTTTTCTTCTATTTTGAGCAAAATATTCGAAAGCGTATTAAATACTGAATTGATTGTCTAACACAAGTTTATAAATGATATTATACATAACTGATATGCGATGTCCCGTTATAAGTTTCCTGTAATAATGTCTTAATTACCACATATTTTCATTTTTCTATAACTAATAAATAGCATAACCTAGCATTTAATAAGCAGGAATTTTAAATTTATTTATTTTTAATTACTAGAAAACCAATAGAACTGGGAACCAGCATTTCGCAACTGTTTAAGTAGAGTTAGTTAGCCATTTTTTAAAATGCTTTCAATATTTTAATTTTCCTTCGTATCGCTATAGATACAAGTTATGGAACAATGAACGAAGATTTTGTAAGCTGTACAAATTAATTTATGGCAGTTTCTCGACCTTTCCCTAGTTTACTCTTGTCATCGTAAAATTTTCGGTTATAAGACATAGTTTAACCCTTTCGAACGAATGCTACTTATAGAACAAAAGCAAACAACTTTTTAAAACGAAAATATTTTTAAAGCCAACCCAAAGGCTTTTTCTGTAAACATAAGCATATATTTTGCTATTTTAATAAAGTAATAGATAGAAACAAAGAAGAAGTCTATCGAAAGTTGCAAGCTTTATATAAAACTAAAATCTTTTTCAACACGCGAAATATCGAAGAAACAAGAACTGTGATAATTATCTTCGGTAATAAACTTGTCAAGTGCCCTCATGTAAATGATGAGGTTGAATAATCAGCACTTACTATTCAAGTAATTTTACCCTATTAACGAGTGTGTTCGTGTGTGTTTTTTTCTCTCAGCAAAGCCACATTGGGCCATCTGCTGAGTCCATCGAACCCCTGATTTTAGCGTAGTAAATCCGTAGACTTTCTGCTGAACCAGTGGTGGACTCCTATTAACTAGATTGTCATTGTTATAATCTTACACACTTAAAAGTGTGATTGAATTAAACGCCATTTCACCACTCGTATCTTGAACCTTTCAATAAAAACGCCATTAGGCTGGCAATTAGATATCTCGCATTATTGGAAAGTCATTTTGACTTTATTTTACACTATTATACTGCGTGACCTATAACTTCAAGAAGAGAATATAGTGCGTTAATAGCTGCAAGGTCAGGCAAGGTGAAAAGAAACAAAGCAAACACAATATATGTATATGTTGTAATTACCTTTCTGGATCAAACGTTTCATGGTCTGGCCATAAACCTGGGTCGTGATGAAGGTGGTAAACAGGAACCTGTACAGCCGTTCCTTTCGGAATTCGAATGGATCCATATGTTATATCTCTATTTGCCTCACGATTAACAAACCTATTAATATAAAATCACGAATAATCATAGCACAACCGTAATTCCCAGACAAAAACCAAAATTCCAATGAGATTGTAGCATGTTAACCGATACATTATTTGTTCTTTTATGTTATTATTTGCTCTATCATTCAGTCAAATTGACCACATTTTGATGAAACATGTTTAGAATATTATTCATTTATCTCCTGCCAAGAATGATCCAAATCAGTTGATAACAAACGACGTACGGAGACATTTTCGTATTTTTTAGAGCTGAATATGATCAAAGCTGAATAACGTGTATGAACTCTACTGAGTGATCCTCTAGTTCCTTCTGTATTGGTATAATCTTTAGATATGACCACCTTTGATTTATAGTCACATTGTTTACAACTACTTAGTCAAACTAACGAAGTTTATGACCCTCAAAAACCTCTAGTTGTTTACAGTTTCAATTAACCCAATAAAGGAAAATGAAAGCAGAAAACACCATGTACTACATATTTTAATGTGTTCTATATAATATAATATAGTAAATCTATATGTAAAAACGGCTCGTTTGGGTTGAGAAAATATTTTACATAGAAGAGCGAACAACGTTTCGACCTTCTTCGGTTATCGTCAGGTTCACAAAGAAAGAGGTAACTGACCGGAAGCTGACCACATGTTTTTAAGGGGTTGTGTAGCTGTGTGTCGAAATGTAGAGAGCAGTATTAGATGTTTTAATATATTATTTTATTTATTTTATTGTATTAATATAGGTATAAAGGCGTTCCTTTATATTGGTTTATTTTGGGTTTATGTTGTTGTATAAGTAAGGCTTCTTTAATTTTGCGTTTGTTTATGTTTGTTTCTTTATTTAGTATTTGAGTGTTTTCTATGGTTATGTTGTGTCAATTTGACTTGCAGTGTTCGAAAACGTATGAAGGTGACTTTTCATGTTCTTTGAATCTGGTTTCCATTTTACTACTTGTTTCTCCAATATAGAAGTCGTGGCAGTTATCACATTGTATTTTATAAATAATGTTGGTGTGGTGTTTCTCAGTGTAGTTTTTACATGGTATAGACCTCAGTTTTGTGCCTGGTTTTTGAATAAATTTGGTATTAACTGTAATGTTATATTTTGTTACTAGTTTTTGTCAAATGTTGGTTATTTGTTTGCTGATGTCAGGAATATATGGTATGCAGCAGTATATGGTTTCGTGGTTTTTTTATTCGTGAGCTGTATTTACTTTAGTTGGTTGATTTTGCTTTCTGTCTAGGTGTGTGCGTATAATGTTTTCTACCGTTTGTGGAGGAAACTTATTGATGTTGATGAAGTATTGTTTTATTTTGTCTAATTCATTGTTAATTTTATCTGGTGAGCATAGTTTTATGGCTGTGTTTATTTGGTTTCTTCGTATGTTGAGATTTTGTTTTGTTTCATGTGCTGAGACCCAAGGAATGTATAGTCCAGTATGGATGATTTTTCGGTGGATTTCTGTTTTGAATTGTGTGACGGTTCTTGTAATTTTGACGTTAAGAAATGATATTTGATTGCTTTCTTCCTGTTCACATGTGAAGTTAATGTTGGGATGTATAGAGTTAATGTGATTGAAAAAATTAAGTATGTGTTCTGTAGATTTGAATCCCGCAACCGTGTCATCTACATATCTGTACCAGTATAGTGGTGGATGTAATGCTATGTTAATTGCTTGTGTTTCAATTTGTGTCATACAAATATTGGCTAGAACTGGTTATACTGGGTTGTCCATGCTTACGCCATTTGTTTGTACATAGTATTGGTTGTTGAACATGAAGTTTGTGCTTATAGTGGTGAATTCTATGAGGGTTGCTAACTGGTTACTGGGAATTTCTACAGTTGGGTTAGGGTCTCGGATATAGAGTTCTAAGGCTATCTTACAGGCTTCAGTGGGTGGAACTTCTGTAAAGAGGGATATAACATCGAAACTGGCCATTAAGGCTTTATGATTAAGTTGATTTAGATTAGACTTGAAATTAAAAGAGTCTTTGATGAATGAGCTGGCTGATGTTACATATTTGGAGAATGCCCATGCTATGTATTTACCAAGATTGTAATTAAACGATTCATATGTGGACATTATTGGTCGTAATGGACAATCTAATTTATGAGGTTTGGGGATGCCGTATATTTGCGGTGTGCGTGAGTCGGTTTTACGTAGGTAGGAATAAAATGTTTGTGAAATTGTGTTAGCTTTTTTCATTTTTAGTAGTAATTTGTTCAGTTGCGTCTCGTGTGTCTTTGTTGGATTTATGTGTATTGGTTAAAATTTGTTTGTGTCTGATAGGATGTTATTCATTTTTTGGATGTATTTATTCGTGTTCATTATGACTATAGCGTACCCTTTATCTGCTTTTAGAATTTTTATGTTTTTGTCTTGTTTTAGGTTTTTAATGGAATTAATGTCTCTTTTTGTAAGATTGTTTTTTAGTTTTCTGTTTTGTGAAATTATGTTGATGGTTTTGTGGAAAATACTTTGAAAAAATCGTTTAAGATGTTGTTTTTAGGTGTTTCTGGAAAATATAAATTTCTAATTTTATCTGGACTATACATTCCTTGGGACTCAGCACATGAAACAAAACAAAAACTCAACATACTAAGAAACCAAATAAACACAGCCATAAAACAATGCTCACTAGATAAAATAAACGAAAATTAGACAAAATAAAACAATACTTCATCAACATCAATAAGATTCTTCCACAAATCGTAGAACACATTATACGCACACACCTAGACAGAAAGCAAAATCAACTAACAAAATTAAATATATCTCATGAATCAAAAAATCACGAAACCATATACTGCTGTACACCATATATTCCTGACATCAGCAAACAAATAACCAACATTTGGCAAAAACTAGTAACAAAATATGTGATTCCAGTTAATACCAAATTTATTCAAAAACCAGGCACAAAACTGAGGTCTATACCATGTAAAAACTACACTGAGAAACACCACACCAACATTATTTATAAAATACAATGTGATAACTGCCACGACTTCTATATTGGAGAAACAAATAGAAAAATGGAAACCAGATTCAAAGAACATAAAAAGTCAACTTCAGACGTTTTCGAACACTGCAAGTCAAATTGACACAACATAACCATAGAAAACACTCAAATACTAAATAAAGAAACAAACATAAACAAACGCAAAATTAAAGAAGCCTTACTTATACAACAACATAAACCCAAAATAAACCAATATAAAGGAACGCCTTTATACCTATATTAATACAATAAAATAAATAAAATAATATATTAAAACTTCTAATACCGCCCTCTACATTTCGACACACAGTTACACAACCCTTTTCAGGGTTGTGGTCAGCTTCCAGTCAGTTACCTCTTTCTTTGTGAACCTGACGATAACCGAAAATGGTCGAAACGTTGTTCGCTCTTCTATGTAAAATATTTTCTCCACCCAAACAAGCCGTTTTTGCATATAAATTTCTCAACTAGTGGGTTTCTCGACATCACTGAAATACTTACTATTTTTCTTTTGTTTTCCATATCGTTGGTATGAGACATTTTTGATTTTATACTATTTCCCTCGTATTTCATGGCTACCAAAAATAATTTAATTTTTATATTTACGTAAAAATATTCAAAACTTACAGGAAAACTGGTGGATAAACCCGGAGACATTCGCTGAAAACCTGATCCAGATAACGGAGTTTATGGACAGACAAGTAGTCCAAGTTTCCTACCTAAAATATTACATTTCTGTCAACGTTATTTTATTAAACAAAATACACATCAATTCGATCTTATCGTACGAAATGAATAATCTAAGTTTGATGTATCCTTCATACAAAAATGATTATTAGATTTATAAAGTTAATACTTTACTCGAGATTTCTAGATTATGTGAGTAAATTCATACGTTCTGTGAAAGTATTTTCTGAACTCTGTTTAGGGTAAGCTCTGTTTACAACAGCTGAAATATTCGAAATAAAATATTACTAACAAGCGAAAGTGGTGAACTGTATTGTAATTTACGTACTTTCCCAACGAAATCGTCTACCTCTTGTCTTAATTTTTCTTGGACTTTAGGGTGCTGCACCAGTAGGTGTATGGTGTAACCAAGAGCAGAACTAGTTGTTTCATAGCTGAAAGAAAAATATATGTTTGTTGTCCTTAAGCACAATGGATAACCTGTGCTCGGCCCAGCATCAGCATCCAAACTCGATTGAATAAACTTACTGCAGAGACACAGGGGTTAACTTTAATATGAAATGAGTTATACATAAACAAGAAACAGAAGAAAAAATTGAAGTTCAAAAGGAATATGAACTTTGTTATGCCCTAAAGTTAAAATTATAATAGTAATATATTAAGGGTAATATTATTACTTAAGTATTTGTAATAGTTGAAGTGATTTTAAAATAATACTAATGTATTAAGGGTATTATTATTACTTAAACATTTGTAATAGTTGAAGTGGTTTTAAAATAATAGTAATGTGTTAAGGGTAATATTATTACTTAAGTATTTGTAATAGATGAAGTGATTTTAAAATAATAGTAATGTATTAAGAGTATTATTATTACTTAAATATTTGTAATAGTTGAAGTGATTTTAAAATAATAGTTATGTATTAAGGGTAATATTATTATTTCTCAGTATTTCTAACTGTTGAAGTATTACAAGTTAATACAGTAGATTATTAGTAATGACGGAACTGTTAAACTAATCGCAATTAATATGCCATTTCAACCAGCAATATATTGTAATTAATGATAAAATGACCATTAAAAGAACTACAGTTACCCTGCTACTAAAGCCATCATAGCGTTATACAACACTTCATTGTCAGATAGTCCACTCTTGGAAACTATAATGATACAAGAAATATATAATAAGTATTCAAATGAATATAATACTTTTATGAAATTATGTTATTAATGATTATTATTTTACTTATATTTGCAAATCAAAGTACATATAATACGTATCAGGAGTTTGTTCTTGTCTTAACTTCAGTAAACATTAATTTTACTGGTCACAACATTACACGAAGAATTACAGTTAGAAGTTTTTAGGGTTTCATGGACAAAATTGTTGTCTGTGGTAATGTTTCATGTTCCTCTTTATCAGTTGCTAAAGCCTGGATCACAGCTACATGAAGAGGAAGATGATCGTGGTGTTATAACGGGTTATAATAAATACCATTAAACTGGTCGATAACATGTGTACTTTCGTCAGGGTTTGATTTGCGTCTTTCTTCTCCAGCGGTTAGTTGACTCTCTGTAACCTTCGTGACGTTGACACTGATGTTCTGAGAGTCCATCATTAACTGGAGAAGATCATTCCGTCGTTTCTATATTTGAAGAATAAAAAAAAATCCATTGTTACCGTTAGCAACACTCTAGTAGTTTTGGTATTACACATATGAGAAACTATAGTATTTTCTTTTATATCATAATCTATTTTCTTAGCCTAAAGTTTCTCTTTGTCATTAACTTATGATTCGCCGATACTTAAAATGTTTGTGGACAAAAAGCAGTATTCTGATGTTTGAGTTATTTATATTGAAATGAGGTTAAATATGCACATCAGAAAATCTCATGAAAACAACAGTCGAAATAAAGTTGTGGTGGAACGAAATGTATCAGAACCATGTGTGAATCTGAAGTGTTTTAAAATTATGTTTTAATTGGTAAAGGTATATTTATTCAAGCTAAGAACGATATATAAATGGTTTTCCAAATATATAAAACATTATCTTTCTTTCATTCAAAAAATAATTAGTACTGATTTACATTAATTTCTCCAATATAAAAATCAATCCCATTTGAAGTACTTAACGTAGTATATTCGTTTGTATGATTGTTAATAAAGTATACGGAAAACTACTCGAGTGATTCGCTGAAATGATAAATTACAAGAAAGGTGACAAGAAAGTTTTTGAATTTCGCGAAAAGCTACTCGAGGTCTATCTGCTCTATCCGTCCCTAATTTAGCAGTGTAAGACTAGAGGGAAGGCAGCTAGTCATCCCCACCCGCCGCCAACTCCTGGGCTACTCTTTTACCAACGAATAGTGGGTTTAACCGTCACATAATAACGCCCCGACGGCTAAAAGGGCGAGCATGTATGGCACGACGGGGATGCGAACCCGTGACCCTCAGATTACAAGTCGCAAGCCCTAATCTACCTGGCCATGTCGGGCCGATTGGCTGACGCATTATCACTTCTCCTTAGTTGAGACGGGTATAATCGGTGAGAAGATTCGAACTAGAGATTATGAGTCAAATGTTTTAATCATTATGTTTTAGCAGCACAATAAGTTCGTAAAAGGCTATATTAAACCTTGTTCTAAAGTTTTGTTAAGATAAGCGTTAATATAAGGGTTAGCTTCTTGATGTCAAAGTATATTTTTACACATACCGCTGGATCAGCTACTCGTGATTTCATAACTTGACGACAAACCTCCACAAGATCGAGAAATGGATTGGAACCTTTGTTCCAAAATTTTAACTGAAGATATCTGATATTTCTCGTGAACCAACCAAAAGCCGGAAACGACACTAAAATACAACCATAAAATTGTATTAAAGAAATACGACAAAAATCATGTTGTTTGTGGTAAACTACGTAAAATAACATTTTATCTCACCAGTTTTTTTTTTTTTTTTGCAATTGCGTTTATAAAAATTAGATATAATTAGGACGTAAAGTTATATAAAAATCATTAATGAACATTTGAACGATAAATGGGTGGCACATTTTTCCCTTATTTTGATGCTGTTAGGTCACAGTATCTGCCTTTTTTCATGCATAGTACTTTTTGTTATGAATCAAGTGGCAACAATAGTAAAGCCAGCAATTCAGACTATATAAAACAGGGCGCTAAATGGGTGTAAAGGGGAGATGTCACTTTGGATAACAGGATCATATTTCCAAACGTTGTCATCAGTGTGCACGTCAATGGGAACTTGTGACTAGGTCGCCATTACAAGTGGTCATGCCGTCGAAAGTTTTAATTAGAAGGCGTATTGTTGGGGGCACGGTGATAGGACAACAAAACAGGTAGCTGTTAGTCTTATAATATATGTCTCATCATGCCGATAATTAATTAATTAAATCGTCTTAAAAAGAATGCTTTACAGTAATTCATTAAATCAGTTATAGTTACTTCGTCCTAAAAAGGACACTTAAGTCTCATTCATTCATAATTAATTCAGGAAGTCAATTTTAATTAATTTGTCGTAAAAAAAATCTTAAACCTAATTTATCAGGTAATTAAATTCCGCGTCCTATAAGAACAGTAACTTATTCAAGTACTTAAAGATTTTCAATGATATTATAATATGTCAATAGGAATATTTTATGTAACAATATCACAATTATATGAATTTTACCACATACCCATAACATATGTCTTTAGGTTCATATCGCTCTAAAAGATGCGATATCATACAATGTTTAAAACTTTAACTTTATTGTACATTTTACATCGTCAAGGAAACGTTTATTATGTAATAACACTTTTATTGATTTACAACAAAGTATTTGGTTGTCCATAAACAAATGTCGTTTTTGAACAGCAAAGTTTAGAAGAGTATAAACCAGTGTTGTAAAACATGGTTTAATCAAAGTAAGCACCATTTGCTTTAACACACTTTCGTCAATGTGTAACGTTGCTGTTTATGCCCCTAAAGAGTTTCCTAAATTAGAAAGAAAAGACCTTTTTTTCTCTTCAAACTTAACCTGGTAGCGTATAACGAAAGCATATGGGAGACTGTATTTGGAGGCTAATACGTGAAAGTGATTTACATCACAGTAACAAATCTGGAGAAACTGTTTCTGTCCATTTTTTAAATAACCGAGTGTCAACTTCAAACGTACGAAAAATATGTGAAAGTATGAAATACACATCTAAACGGTTCATAGAGTCTTTAAGACAATGTTCTGTAAGACACTTAACGTTTTACAAATCATACATAACTAATAACTGTCCAACAGTTAAATATAATAAATGAATGACTTATTAAAAACTACACCTACAACACCAGACGTTATATCATGAAACAGACAATATACAAATCCCTAGCTGTTGTTTTTGTTATAAGTTAGGTCTTTCATGGACAGTGGTAGTGAAACTCGACTCGTAATCTAAGGGTCTTGGGTTCAAATCCCCATCACACCAAATTTGCTCGTCCTTTCAGCCGTGGGGGCGTTTCAAGGTACGGTCAATTCTACTATTCGGTGGTAAAACGAAGTAAACAAAGTTTTTGCTAACATAAATTATACAGTTCAGTGTTTATCATATGTGTGTATATATACACACAAAACATATCTTACTATAAACACTATATAATGTTAATTAGAATGTCTAAATAATATTTAGTTTTACAGATCACTAAATGTATTTAATCAGTCCATTAACAATTATCAATACACAATATATTTGGCAATGAGTTCTCCATTAGTATACCACACTTTAATTGGTTCTATTAAAATTTAAGAGTCACCAAATATAGTTCTTGCGTAACATTTATATAATTATTTTATTATTTAGCATAGATCATGATATAATGTAGTTGAAAACTATCAGCATGTTTCATTCAACTCAGAATAAAACTATACTTAAACGTATGAACTTTATAATATATTTATAAAAATGTTTAATAAAATAAAAGTCAATTCTAATAGACTGTAGTTACTTGTGAACTTAATAAATTTAAAATATACGATGCACTTTACAAAACTATCAATATGTAGTGATGCATGTCAGTTCAGTACAATTATTGTATTTAATTAAACTGTACTTTTATCAAATTTGCTTATTAATGATGAAACATTTTCGCAATCTGCCTTCAAAGTTATACAAAACGCTAACTGAGTATTCTTAATATTTGTTAGAGTAAAATTATTGCATACTATGCGCAATATACAGCAAATTCTCAGACTGTAACAGTCGGCTCAGAACAATTTTTCTGAATGAATGATCGATTCTACTCAAATAAGTGAGATTTTATTATTATTTTTAATTGTATAATGTTTAGAAATATTATTGATACATATTAGATAAAAATTTATGTCATTGAAAAAAGCCAGTTTTGATCTACCTAACAGCAGGGATAAGTTTATTTTATGACACTTTTTAAATCAAAGACAGGACAAAGGTTTTCTTTACGTAAGCACTTGGTACACTTGTAAGCACATGTTATAAGAATTACACACAACGTTATTTGTTTCTTTGTTTATAGTTAAACACAAAGCAAGAGAATGGGTATCTGTGCTCTGCCCACTACGAGTATTAAAACCTGTCCACAGACTTAATGATGTGCATACAGAATATACTAGTTACCTAAAATATCTCAGGGAACACCAGCCACCCTGTTAAGTATACAAACACGTACTCTTTCACCTTTATGTTATTTTACAAGTAATTCATTTTTCCTACATCTAAGCCACCGTGAGTACAGCGGTATGTCTACAGATTTACAGCACTAAAATCATGGGTTCGATTCCCCTCGGTAAGCTCAAGAGATAGCCCAATGTGGCTTTGCTGTAAGAAAATATAAACATTCCTACACGTAAAAGTAATAACGGAATGACTTACTGGTAATTCATATATTTTCTATTAAAGTACCTGAAACACTAAAAAATAACTTACAAATGCGATTCGAACATATGTTAAAAATGATCATATGGTCACTCATGTTATGAGCAAATGATAATAAGATCAATCATTATCTAAATGACGTCATCAATGATTAGGAAAAATGTACTGTCACAATATAGGAGATTGTCGTATATTATTCTTTCAACAATTAGTTCGCTAATACTCAAAATAAGAAAACTTACAATTTTTTATCGAGTATTCATTTTAAATCATAACATATAAATAAATAACATAAAAACATTCAGCCATAATTCTATGTTATTGAAACCCATTAAATAAGAATAGAATGCTTGAAGAATAACATTTCAGTCACACTTTGACACTTCTCTGTTCATCTGTGGGTGTCACGAAATCATTGACACAACAGTTGAATATAAGATTACCCATTGTCTCTAATAACTGCTGTACATACTTGTTCTATCACATTATTAATCAATCAAAACAATCTCCATAATACCAAAAACGTCAGTTGTCAATTACGGTTTAAAAAAAACTTTAGTTGTCAATTACCATTGTAATTATTCTTCGACTATTTGAAAACAGTTTTATCTCGTCATGTTTTCCTAACATGGATTATCTTTCATTGACATCTTATCAAATGTATAAAAATCAACAATGTTTTGTAATTTCCTTACATGAAACACTTTTCTCATCATGTAAAAAATGTGAAAATTATTTGTGAAAAGTTGGTAAAAGTGTTATTGTATAATAAACGTTTTATTGACGATGTACAATATTGTATGAAGTCATTTTTTAATATTCTATGATATTTTCACCTTTTTAGAGAGGTTCAAATGAACAGACATCTATAGTGCATGGGGTAAAATATATAAATTAACGACAATGTTACACTGAATATAGTTTTGACATTTGAGTGTATCACTGAAATATTTTAACCTGACTGAGAAAGATATAGTCTCTTTAGGACATAAAAATTAATTAACTCATGAATTAGCTAAGCGTTATTTTTCTGTGATGAATTCATTGCAATTAATTTAATTAATGAAAAACTTATAAATGAATTAGTGTTAAGAATTTTTTTAGGACGAATTAATATTTAACCATTTAATGAATTAGTATTAAGCATCCTTTCAAAATGCTTTAATTAACTAATTATCAACATGATGAGACATGTATTATATGAGTAATGGTCGCTTCTAAGACCGTCACAAACATCCTTCTATCTTATGACAACATTTGGACTCGTCATCTTTGACGACATCTTCCTTCCCTCGGTAGAGAGTACGTTTGAAGTGTCAGACCTAACACTGTTAAGCAAATGTTGCAAATTGAAACAATTTTATACACACTTTATCCACTATAACAAATTTATTAAAACTATTATACGCACCAAAATACCAAAACTCACTGTGAATGAGGTAAAGCAACGACTGTATTGAAGTATCGAAAATTACTTTGGCATGATTGACTAACTCGTGTTCCATGGGATTTTTCTGAACATGTGCATCAATTCCTAGAGCACATTTAACTATAACGTCCATAGTCATGGCCTGGAATAGCTTATATACGTCTAGATAATTTTCTTGTTTGGAATATTCCTCAATATTTCTTAATAAGTCATTTATAGTTTCATCCATAGTTTGTGCCATCTAGTGAAGGAAAAGAGAAAGTTATATTTATAAATAAAATAATTTAAAATACTGCGCAATATTTTATATGTTGTTAATAAATACACGTGAATGTTCGTCTTATTGTTATCTGTGGGTTGAAGAATAAAACATTACATATCAAATTACACATTTTCGTTAAATATCGAAGTGGGTGTTGGAATATTCTACAAGGAACATCAGTAAAAATTAAGTAAAAAATGTGTAATATTATTTACTGTAAGACGGATTTTGAATCCTTCAAAAATATTCAAATAAATATTTAGTAAAATATATTTCGTTCTATAATTGTGTTAATAATTTCTTTTTTTACAAATATATTGTTTCTAATCTTCGTGTTGTCGACAGAATAAATAAAAAAATTCACGTTTTACATATGATTGTAATGTTAACAACTGATTAAAAGTTTCTTTTGCAGAATAACGGTTGTAACCTTTGTTGCTCAAAAGAGTTGTTCTTTTTTAGAATTATAAACAAAATTGTTTATGTGGCTTGTTAAACTGCTTGATATATTTTAAAGTAATTAACGAAATTAGGACAATACGACTTTCTCTGAAACAGCATTAACTTATTCCAAATCCATTGTTGGTTTCTGGGTATATGGAATGGCACACAACGAAATGTCTGTACTGTACACGCCAAGGGTATGAAAACTTGTAGTTTAGTATTATAATCCTTTAAACTTACAGTTGAGCAATAGAGAGGATTTTGTGGACCAATGAATAGCCTTAAAGAACATGAATGGGGTTAATATTATTTTATGCAACCCGTTTATTTTATAAAACGGTGAAACACGATTGCACGTTGTGTGAATGAGCTTACTAATTGTGAACTGTGAAGGATAGTTAACATGTGTTTAATAAGCTGTTACAGGTGGTGTCTGTTAACTCTTTATCTGGGTGTAAATATGCATTTGAGCTTAGGACAAACGAATTTCTGAAAAAAGAACTGCATTTTATAGTTGCTCTAAAAAAGACATCTGTGAATATTCACGAGTTGAATAAAGTAATTAATACTTACTGTTTTAAGTTTCATGGTAGTAAAGGAAGGGGTTATTACACTTCTAACTCTCTTCCAGCGACTTCCACGCAAGAAAATTAGGAAGTCGTTAATAGGTTCTCCGGGTTTTCTTGGTGGATCTAATTCAAAAAGACCCTAAAAACCCAGTGATAAATCACGATGCAAAAGTAACACCTTGAAGAAAACCACAATATTCAGTTATTTTACTATTGAATACACTGTTGGTTGTTTACATATACCACATACAACCAGTATCACTAATTCTAGAATATTTAACAACACGAGCTGTAAGAAATAATATGTATAAAAACTGTTACAAAAATAAATTTCCTCATCAGTTCTTAATATAATTGATCACAATTTGGTGAGAGGTTTTAGAGAAGAAAACGATATAAATTATATTTTGTAATCAATTTGGCGTTGTTTTAAACTTGGTTTGTCGAAACTTCTTATGTTATAGAAATATTTAATGAAACAATGTCAGGTTTGGATTGAAACAGAAACTTTGTGTAAAAGTTTTCAATCATAATATAACATTAATTAGATTTACATTTTAATAAACATTTAACGAAAGGCACATGGATAGAAACAATCCTTACTGGTCGATCTGCAAAATCCATGAAATCCTTAATCTGAATTTCTTTTAACAGGTCGAGATCCATCACCACTAAAACTGGTCTCATTCCAAAGAAGTAGCTGGAATACGGAAATCAACATAAAAACTATTGCTTGTTCTTTATAAAATAACACCTTTGTTTCAGGCATAGTTGCTTCATGTCAAACTAGGGAAACTGTGTTGTCTTACACCGCATCCTAGTCACACATATATATGTTAGAATTAAGATGTGAAAGCTGACGAGAATATATCATTATTTCTTTTCCAAATAACTGTCCTGTATCAAATTGTTAATGTCAGATATGTACAACTGAAACTGTTTAATAATAAGCTGATCAGAAAAGAAAAAAATATAAAGGATAATTAGCTTACCTTTTCTTTTTACCTACAGATGGAGCTTAAATGTCATCTCTTTGAATTTCAATATTCAGTGTTAGCTGGTTTGCTACTTGGTATTAAAGAATGACTTTAAGTGTCATTACTGGTAAGAAACATGATTAATACCTGTTTCAAGTTTAAATATTTTGACAGCCATGGCGTATAGCTGGATTATCTATAGTGTGGGATTATTTATTACAATACTAGTATGGTAAACTCAGCTAAGTGTCGGAAATTTATGTTCATAGTTTGAGTTGCTTTAGGAACCAATCAAATATCTGTTACTTCCCATTGGCTTCTAAGTTGCTAATTTCCAGATTGTAGTTTCTATGCCTAATGATGCTAGATTAACAAAGTGAAACGTTCCTCATATAAAACGCTACTTTTAAGTACTATTAAGAATCTTAACTAGTTTAAAAAGGAATTTAATTAATTTATTCCAGTGACAAACAACTGATTATTAAAAAAAACAAAAACAGAGTTAATGTGGTTAAACAGCGTCATATAAAAAATGTCACGACAGTTGCTAGGGTTAGTACAGAGATTCCCTAAACTTTCAATGACCGAAATTTGTAGCTGAATAGTTTATCTTGGTGCTTATTTAACAATAATTTATGTACTCATTATTTTGAATAAAACGGTTAGTTAATGGCACCACTCTTACTGGTTTATTGTTGTTCAAGAAATTTAACTCAGAGATAACTTAAAGAAAACACATGATAACATACTGACCTGAATAGTTTAATTAAATATGTAAGTAATGAATTATTTAATTAAGTATTAATTAATAAAGACTAGCGACCTGACCTGTTCAACTGAATGTTATTGAACATAACTTGCTAAAGTTTTACAAAGTATTGATAAGATGTCTCGTATATATTCAGAAACTTTGTTTTACTTCGAGGTTAGATGACGAAAACAAGTATATATGATATAAATACAAACTCATTTCGTATAAGTATGTAATAATTATGTATCACTTACATAAAAACCTTTCCATGTTGATCTATCCAACTTTGAAGACAAGAAAGTGGTCCCTGTATTTATAGATATAAGATATCAATGGTTACTTTTCATATTATTGCGGTTAATTTATTGTTCATTTGCCTGATTTAGGCGTTTAAACCACACAAACACATCTTAAAACACTTATGTTATACTTGTTACTGCAACAAATTTTGAAATTTTTGCTTAAATTCCTCTTGTATAGTTTATTTCACTAAACATTTAAACAAATATCATTATACACATGTTCAGAGACGAAGAGAACTACAAGACTGTAATATTTTAAAAGTGAAAGATAAAAATACAAGTTTAAACAATTGAATTATATTTTCAGTAAAGAAAATAAAATCATACCTTCCAGTATATTTCCCACATGTTACCAAACAACAAATTAGGTTTTGGTCCTGGAATTCCTAGCTTGACAAAACTGTTGAAATGTTGTCTCCTTCTTCTAATGTTTAGAAAATAAAAAGTTAGATTTAACAACATTCTTCAACCAAATTACACATCTAGAAGTAAACAGCATCCTTCAACCAAAGTATACATTCATAAGTTAACAACATACTTCAACCAAAGTATGCATTCACAAGTTAACAACATACTTCAAACAAAGTATGCATTCACAAGTTAACAACATCCATCTACCATTTTTAATGTTGCTAAAAGAGTACAAACTTTGAACCCTCATAATGACAGTTTGTTACACCGATCTCTGAACTCCCTCTGGACCAGGGAAAACAAAATGATGGTTATCTTAACAACTAATATTCAAAATTTAGGGGGTGAAACAACTTTCACAATAAAGTTACGAAACGTTAATATGATATGAAAACTTTTAAACATTTTTGTTTTCTGAAGAATATATATGTACGTCTGTTATAATAATATCTCGAGAGATGAATACCTTTATTAACTCATAGTCTAGTAGTGAGAGACCGTCGCTATATTAAAGAATGTTTATTTCAAAATAAAACCATCCTTATTTTATATTATACTCTGTACCTAGTCCTTTTAGTTCAGTTTGTATAGAGTGTGATAACGTATTCTTTTACAAAAATAATTTAATTCAGTACATTGGTTTTGTAATATAAGTATGTCCTCAATCGAAATATTTATATATAATAGTTCTGCACTCAGTATATGTGCAAGGGTGTGGAAATGACAAATACAGATAAACATGTGAAATTGCCTAATGTATTGTAACTGTTGTCGTAAGTTTTATGTGATCAACTTTGTGGTTTTGCTTTAGTATCGAAAATAATGTTTTTGCTGTACACGGAAATGGGAGTCAGCATAACACTTAGTTTTCACCTGTTTTCTGTGTAGCAACTCGGACAAAAATATTATTATATGTTTTATATGTGTATTACACGTTAGTTTGCTTCTTTATATCACACATTGAAAATAATTTCAGACTATCCACGAGATGTTATTTTGACTTTCTGTAATACATATTAAAACTAATTTTATGTAATCCATCAGAAAGTTTTACTATTTTGTAATAGATGTTGAAATTAACATAAAACAACATGAGAAAACTAAATTTCCTTTTATTTTATAACATATTATTAGCTGCTAAATAAAATGTTAATGGTGGAGTTTGTTTTTAGAAATATCTCATTGCCCTTCACTAGTACAGCGGTATGTATTCGTATTTACAACGCTAAAATCAGGGGTTCGATTCCCTTCGGTGGGCTTAGCAGATAACCCGATGTGGCTTTACTGACAGAAAACACACGTAAAAAAAAAACACACAAAAATATCTCATCAACAAACAGCAACTTGTTGATATAGCTGTATCTTTAGAAAGATTCCACACACATATCAGTACTGTCTGACAATAGAGTTGAAGAGCTAGCTTTGAATGAAGTATACATACTTTAATGCTGACATGGCCAGGTGGATTAGGGCGTTCGACTCGTAATCTGAGGGTCTCGCGTTTGAATCCACGTCACACCAAACATGCTCGCCATTTCAGCCGTGTAGGCGTTATAATGTGACGGTCAATCCCACTATTTGTTGGTAAAAGTGTAGCCCAAGAATTATCGGTGGGTAGTGATATCTACCTGCCTTCCCTCTAGTCTTACACTGGTAACTTAGGAACGGCTAGCGCAGATAGCCCTTGTGTAGCTTTGGGCAAAACTGAAAACAAACCTACTTTTACGTATTTTATTAAAAAGGAAATCGTTCACAACAAGTGTTACCAGTAGTAGCCTGTACAGAAAAGATGTTTCATGTTCAAAAAATGTCTCTAATGTCTTTAAAATACAGAAAAATCTACTTACAGTATCCAGATTGTGAACAGTATTATAAAAAGGACGATCGTTACTGGTCCGAACATTGTGCTCAGAACCTAAACAATAAACAACTGAATAAACTAACAAAATAATTATGGTCACTGAAAAACGAAACAAAACAATCACGTCTGCAATAAGACAAATTAAACACTTTAAACTTTATAAGGGAAGTATGACTTCTCTATATGACTTTCGGCACAACTATTTTATACAATTCCTCACTATTTCTTGAGGTGATAGCCGAGTCTTTTTATACCATTAAGTAAGGATTTTGAGACCAGTCGTCAGGTAATTAGAACCAATAGGAATCAAGGTTTAAAGTCGCCAATGAAATTCATTTTAGAGAAAATAGCAACTACAAGTACACGCAGGCCTCTTAAGGTCATAGTGTTTAAGACCTGACACAAAATTAATTGTTCTCTGATTACACTATGTAACACAAACTTTGTTCCTGGATAGTATGTGCTGTTTTTTAATTGATTATGTTGTAAAATTACAGTAAATGGCCGTTTTTCCCTTCAAACCTTGCTTTTGTGGCTTGGATAATGAAATTTAGAAGTTAACTCATTTTCTATGTAAAAACGGACAAATTTCCACATTTTCATTTACACAGGGTGTAAACAAATGAACAGTTGAATCAATATTTGCATGTATTTGTACTGAATTTATTCAAAAAGTTCAGAAGTTAGTTGTTTTTCGAGATTTGTGACTTTTATGATTTCGTTATACGCTCCTTCGTTGTGGCGTTCAAATTCCAATAATCTTGTTTAAAACGCTCGCCTTGCTCCTCTGAGTGTGCTCCCTAGTTCTCCTTGAATTTATCAAGATAAGCGTCAAGGATATGGACTTTCAGGGAAATTTTGCTGCCCGTTTTACAGTAGTTTTTACCAGAGCCTCAAACAGTTCCACGTAATTTTCGGCCTTGTGATTGCCTAGAAACTCGAAATCACTGCGACAAAGCTACCCCAAGCTTTTATTCCTTCTTACCGAGCTTCTTGAGAAATTCTGTGCACTTTAGTATCTTCTCTATTTGTGTTCCAACGAAGACATGAGCTTTGAACTTTGCCTCAGACAGTTTGGAGAAGAAGTCTTGAAGGTACTTGAAGGCTGCAGATTTCTTATTAAAAGCTTTGAAATTTTTTTTCATAAAACCCAGCTTTATGTACAATGGTGGGAACAACACCTTCTGGACGTCCACTAGTGGCTCAAACTTGACACTATGTCTCCTGAGAGAGAAAGTGGTCCTTTATGACCAGTGCTTCCTGTTGTAGTGCACTGCGGTTTCTATGCTGTCCCAAAGGTAAAGATAACAGAGAAACTTGCTAAAGCCTCCTTGAAGACCCATCAGGAATGTCACAATATTGAAGTATCCGATAACCTCTCACTCATACTCATCATACTTCAAGGCTTCTAACAAGGTCTTGACGCTGTTGTATTCCTCTTTGAGGTGCACCGAATGAGCCAGGGAAAAGACGGATACTTATTACCGTTATGGAGCAACACAACGTCGAGACTTCACACATCAAACAATAGTTGGGTAAAAAAAAAAAAAAAAAGGTTCATTCACCTTTTGAAAACTCTGGGAGTTACAGGGTATCTTGTGTTTGTGTTAAAATTGTGTAGATGTGTTTTATGCCACATCAGACAATCTGCTCAGTCCACCAAGGGGAACTATTAACACTGATTTCTTGAAGATGCGTGTTCTTCTATTATCATAAATAGTTGAACCTTATCGACATAATGATAGTTTGTGGTAGCCAACGACTTTATGATTATTAAAACCAATAACTCGAAAGTGCGTATCAATAAATCGATACGTTAAAAATAAATACTTTAATAAAAGGTCTGTGTATTTGGTTTTTTGTTAACATATATTTGGAATAATCCTAAACATAAACTAGACAGTATCGTTTACAGAACGTGCAGTATCTAATAAGGGAAACAAACTCTTCCAATACTGAAGTAGTGATGTTTGTGTGTTTTCTTATAGCAAAGCCACATCGGTTATCTGCTGAGGGGAATCGAACCCCTGATTTTAGCGTTGTAAATCCATACGCAGGGGTGATCATAATGTAATTTGTAAGGAAGTAGAAGAATCAGCTAAAATCAAATAAAATAGTTGTTGTGGAGATAAAGTATATAAAAAACAATAAAGAAACTGTTGCAATCTTTTACATAAAATTAATTTTTCGTTACACATAAAACCTACGTGAACACTCGTATATAAGTTCTTAAAATTGTTTTAGTAAGTTAAACCTGGAATTCCAAGATATTTTTGTAAATAAACGTTTTCTCTTGAAGAAAAATGAAATGCTTTGACAAAGTGAAAATAAATATTGAAAGTACAGTGATTCGTACTTTTATCATTAGAAACTTAATAAATCTATCTAATTTTTATTCACAATATAAGGTAACGGTATATCATCAAAATAATTAAGTTTATAGTTTGAAATCATTTGTTTACGAGAGATAAGTACAAATACACAATTAAAAGAACAGTATAATTTGTACGGAAGATTGAAAAAATAAATAAATATATATATATTTGAGTGAATGTAATTACATTTTAATGAAGTTAAGTAAACAGAATCACAAGAAAGGACTGCTTTGAAACAGGAAATTCAAACCTCCGACTAATTATATTAGTTTGTTATAACTTATAAAACAAGTCGAAACAAGAATAAATTAAATAAAAAAGCTTCACTAATTGAAAAGATTCAAGGATACAAGTAATAACGTGGGATTATAAAATATTTCCTAGATTTTGGAGGGGACTGTGGAAGTAAAACCTACCTTGTGGTGGGGATACACCGTCTATCTCTCTGAACCTACATTCGCCAGTCTCACATAAGAAATGCAAGAGTAACATTAAATATATGAATAGAAATTAGGAGAGCGAGATATGGGTGCCCACAACATCCCACATCTATATCACCCTTCACTGCCTGCAGACAGTTGTGGGAAGATGACTGTTTTACCAACTAAAGAAGAAAAAATTAATGAAAAGAAAATAAGGAAATTTTATGCAACCATTTGGAGGTAAGTAACGTTAACTTCAAAAGGTATATTTTCAACTTACTTTGATGTGTATTATATAAAATGAAACAACTACACGTGGAGAGTTTGAGATTAGTTTCAATGTGTGATATAAAATAACAAAACAACGTGTAATACTCATGATATACAAAGAATATTCGTTGCTCGACAGAAAAGTGTTCAAAAACTCAGTGTCATGCTTTAGCAAGCAATACGACACAGTTGATCACACGATACTTAATTTTCACTGACGACAACAGTTAAAATATATTTGTCATTTCCACGTCATTGCACGTGTACTTAGTTCAGAACTATTATACATAAATATTTGTTTGAGGACATACTTATATTACAAAAGCAATGTATTGAATTAAATTATTTTTGTAAAACAATACGTTATCACACTCCATACAAACTGAAATAAAAGGACTAGATACAGAGTATAATATAAAATAAGGATGGTTTTAATTTCAAACAAACATTCTATGATATAGTGACCGTCCCTCACTACTAGACTGTTGAGTTAATAAAGGTATTCATCTCTCGAGATATTATTATAACAGACGTACATATATATTCTTCAGAAAACAAAAATGTTTGAAAGTTTTCATATCATATTAACATTTCGTAACCTTAGTGTGAAAGTTGTTTCACCTCCTAAATTTTGAATATTAGTTGTTAAGATAACCATCATTTTAATTTCCCTGGTCTAGAAGTAGTACAGACATCAGCGTAACAAACTGTCATAATTAGGGTTTAAAGTTTGCACTTTCTTAGTAACATAAAAAATCTTCACAAGTACATTGGAACCTGAGATACAAATCTGTCTTATTTACTAAAGAACAGAAGAAGGAGAAAACATTTCAACAGGTTTGTTAACCTGGGAATACCAGGACCTAAACCTAATTTGTTATTTGGAAACACGTGAGAAGTAAATATGTAATTTGTTGTCCATTATTTAAATAAATTCATACGTTTAAGCTTATAATTTTAATTTCTCACTCAGAACACATTACAGTCTTGTAGTACTCTCTGTGTCTGGAAAAGTGTATAATTATTTTTGTTTAAAAATTTTATGTTTTTATCTATTTAATGGATTTTAAACATAAAACTCATTTAATTAAATTAATTAACAATATTGCTTCCATCAATTAAGAGTTTCGTAAGGCTAAGGAGTAAATAAGATATTATGAAATAAACATCTTCTCAAGGTAGCTGGTAACTAGTTTCGGTCATAGAAAGATTAGAGAAACTCTACACTTACACTCGCCAGAACCTGACTAATATTAACGTATTTCTTCCTTAAACTGGTTTTAACTCTGTGTTTAATAAACATATATCAGTTAGACGGTTATATTAACTTTGTTTTTGAACGAATCATTTTTTTTACATTGGGATCAATTAGTTAAACTAATTAAGATTCTTAACAATTCTTAAAAACTGCGTATTTTTCCTGCCATCACGAGGTACAGAAACTACAATCTGGAAATTAGAAACCTAGGAGCCAATGGGAAGTGTCAGATATTTGCTTGATTGATAAAGAACCTCAAACAATGAAGATAAAACTGCGACATTTAGATGAGTTTACCCAAATAGTATTGTAAGAAATAGTCCCACACTACAGATAATCCGACTATACACAATTTCTATCAAAATATTTCAATGTAACGTGTTATCAGACTGTATTTATTTTTTACTGTCAGGCCGTACGACTACACTAACTTTCCTTACATTGAAGAAATATATATTAGTCAAATCTTCAGACGGCCAGCAAGGCCAAGCGTGTTAAGGCGTGCGACTCGTAATCTGAGGGTCGCGGGTTCGCATCACCATCGCACCAAACATGCTCGCCCTTTAAGGAATGGGCATGTTATAATGTGACTGTCAATCCCACTATACGCTGGTAAAAGATAGCCCCAAAGTTGGCGGAGGGTGGTGATGACTATCTGCCTTCCCTCTAGTCTTACACTGCTAATTTAGGGACGGCTAGCGCAGATAACCCTCGAGTGGCTTTGTTCGTCATTCAAAAACAAAACTAAAATCAAAACTAACACCTAGTATTGAATTTCAAAGAGATGACACTTTAGCTCTATCTACAGGTAAAAATAATAAAAAGTAAACTAATTATCGGTTATATTGTTTTCATTTCATATAGTTTTTATGTTGATTTCCGTATTCCAGCTACTTCTTTGGTTGGTTTTTATAATATCGAGCAAAGCTACTCAAAGGTTTTCTGCGCTTGTGATCTCTAATTTCGCAGTGTAAGACAAGAAGGAAGGCAACTAATTAACTACCCCACCGCCAACTCATGGGCTACTCTTTACAAACGAACAGTGGGACTGACCGTCACATTGTAACGTCCCCACGACTGAAAGAGCGAGCATGTTAGGTGTGACGGAGGTTCGAACCTACGATTCTCGGATTACGAGTCGAGCGACTTAACCACCTACTTGTGCCGGGCCCTACTTTTTTGGAATTAAGCCAGTTTTGGTGGTAATGGATCTCGACCTGTTAAAACAAAAATAAGTTAAAGATTTCATGAATTTTATGAATCGACCAGTAAGGATTGTTTTGTACTCGTGTGATATTCGTTAATTTTTTTAAATGTAAACAAAATTAATGACATATCATGTTTCAAAACTTTTACACAAAGTTTCTTTTTCAATCGAAACCTGAATTTGTTTCATTAAATATTACTATAACGTAAGAAGTTTTGACAAATCAAGTTTAAAACAACGCCAAATTTATTACAAAATATTATTTATATCGTTTTTTTTCTGTAAAATCTCTTACCAAATTGTGATCAATTATATTAAGAACTGATGAGGGAATTTATTTGAGTAACAGATTGTATACATATTATTTCTTACAGCTCGTGATGTTAAATATTCTAGTATTAGTGATACTGGTTGTATGTGGTACATGTAAACAACCAACAGTGTGTTCAGTAGTGAAATAACAGAGTATTGTGGTTTTATTCCAGGTATTTATTTTACATTGTGTTTTATCATTGGATTTGTCGGGATATTTTCCAATTAGATCCATCAAGAAAACGTAGTGATCCTATTAACCCAATTCTATCTTTCCTGCGTGGAATTAGCCTTTTCTTTATCCCTCTAAATGTTTTAAATACACTGATTTCATATTTGATTATTTGAATAATTTTCAGTTTGAAGTGGTCAATCGCTTTGTTACGCAATAAAATATGAAGTTTGTTTGTTTTAATTTCGCGAAAAGGTACTCGAAGGCTATCTGCGCCAGGTGTCCCTAATTTAGCAGTGTAAGACTAGAGGGAAGGCAGCTAGTCATTACCACCCACCGCCAACTCTTGGCTTAATCTTTACCTACGAATAGTGGGATTTACGGTACCATTATAACGCCCCCTCGGCTGGAAGGGCGAACATGTTTGGTACGACTGGGATCTGAAACCGCGACCATCGGATTACGAGTAGAACGCCTGAACACTCTTGGCCATGCTGGGCCCTAAAAGCTTGGACATTCTGTGAAATGAAAAAAGGATAATTTTGACTAGTAAGTTTTGTTCAATTATTGTAAAATATCGAGCTTTACTGAAAGATAACTACACTAACTTGTAGTGTTCATGAGATGTGAGTGTTTATAGAAGTTTGTTTGTAATTAATCACAAAGCTACACAATGGGCTATCTATTTGTAGAAGTAACTTAGCAGAACATTATCGTGAAGGATTGTTTAATGCTTCAGATAATAATGACCTTTGACTCTATGAACCTCTTTCTTTTCGCTTATTTAGTTTCATGTAGTTTAAAATTATGTTGCAATGAGTACGTCATAAATATCAGATTTTATGTTGGAACAGAAGTTATATTTAGGAACAAAGCAAAAGAATTACAAATTAATGAAATTGAACATTTAAGTATTTTTGATAGGAACAGTAGCTGTATAGAAAGAAAAAGTAAAATACATATAAAAAGTTCGTTATTTTCTGAATAATGAACCGTTAAATAACGCAGACAAAATAAGTCATAAGAAAATGAATATTTGACTTTTAATGTAAATTATTACTGTGTATATGGCAGCATCTACAATCTAGGTTTTATTGTTTCCTGTCACTGAACAAAAATACTATTGAAAATGCCAGTATAAAATGATAGTCCAATGAGTATTATATATACCACATTAGATACAGGACTCTTAAAACGATCATGGCACTCATACATCAAGTATGATTGGTAAGACAACAATGACTTTCATATTTAATTATAACTCGTGGATGGATGGAATAACACGATGTAGGGGCCTGGCATGACCAAGCGTGCGGCTCGTAATCTGAGGATGCGAGTTCGCATCCCCGTTGCGCCAAACATACTCGCTTTTTCCGTCGTGGTAGCGTTATAATGTGACGATCAATCCCACAATTCGTTGGTAAAAGAGTAGGACAAGTGTTGACGGTGGGTGGTGATGACTGCCTGCCTTCCCTCTGGTCTTACTTACACTGCAAAATTACGGACGGCTAGCTTTGTGCGAAATTCAAACTTGAGGGACGCAGATTCGCATCCACATTGCGTCAAACATCCTCGCCCATTCAGCTGTGGTGGTATTATATGTTACGATCAATACCACTATTCATTGGTAAAAGAGTAGCCTAAGAGTTAGCGGTGGGTGGTGATGACTAGCTGCTTTCCCTCTAGTCTAACACTGCTAAATTAGGGACGGCTAGCACAGATTCCCTCGAGTAGCTTTGTGCTTTATTAAAATAAAATATAATATAATACATTTTGTTCCGCGTTTCCAATAAATGTGTGAAAATTTAAATGCCCTTGAAAGGAGGAATATCATCCAATACTTAAAATTATACTTTGACTTTATACAATATTTTACAACGTCAACAATACGTTTATTATACAATAACAGTTTTACTGATGTGTGCTAAAATAATTTGTACATATTTTTAAAAGGCGGATTTTTACATATCCATAATCACGATTATTTCTACACGAATTTAATTACAATACAGCAACATTATTTGTACAAACTATCAACGTCCAGATTTAATTGTGTTAAAATTCTTTATTTATAATTAATAATAAATTATTCACTAACTGTATCTGTCCGTTTGTCAATTTCAAACGTACAAAAAAATGTGAAAGTATGGGACGAATTAATTTTTAACCATTTAATGAATTAGTATTAAGCATCCTTTCAGGATGCTTTAATTAACTAATTATCAACATGATGAGACATGTATTGTATGAGTAATGGTCGCTTGTAAGACCGTCACAAACATCCTTCTATCTAATGACAACATTTGGACTCTTCATCTTTCACGACATCTTCCTTCCCTCGGTAGAGAGTACGTTTCAAGTGTCAAACCTAACACTGTTAAGCAAATGATAAAAATTTAAACAATTTTATACACACACTTTCTCCACTATTACAAATTTATTAAAACTATTATACACATAAAAATACCAAAACTCTTAGTGTGAATGAGGAAAAGCAACGACTATATTGAAGTACCGAAAATTACTTTGGCATGATGGATTAACTCGTGTTCCATCGGATTTTTCTGAACATTTGCGTTAATTCCTAGAGCACATTTAACTATAACGTCCATAGTCATGGCCTGGAATAGCTTATATACGTCTAGATAATTTTCTTGTCTAGAATATTCCTCAATATTTTTTAATAAATCATTTATAGATTCATCCATAATTTGTGCCATCTGGGGAACGAAAAGAGAAAGTTATATTTATAAATAAAATAATTTAAAATACTGCGCAATATGGATATATGTTGTAAATAAATACACGTGAATGTACATCTTATTCTTATCTGTGGGTTGAAGAAAAAAGCATTTCATATCAAATTATACATTTTCGTTAAATATCGAAGTGTGTGATGGAATATTCTATTAGCAAGATCAGTAAAAATTAAGTAAAAAATATGTAATATTATTTACTGTAAGACGTATTTATGAATCCTTCAAAAATATTCAAATAAATATTTAGTAAAATATATTTCGTTCTAAACTTGCGTTAATACTTTCTTTTTTTTTACAAATATATTGTTTCTAATTTTTGTGTTGTCGACAGAATCAACAGAAACATACGCGTTTTTCATATGATTGTAAGGTCACCAACTGATTAAATGTTTCTTTTGTAGAATAACCGTTGTGATCTTTGTTGCTCAAAAGAGTTGTTATTTGTTGGAATTATAAACAAAGTTGTTTATGTGGCTTGTTAAACTACTAGATATATTTTAAAATATGCTCTGCATAACGAAATTAGGACAATACCACTTACTCTGAAACAGGATTCACGTATTCCAAATCCATTGTTGGTTTCTAGTTAAATAGAAGGGCACACAACGGAATGTCTGTACTGTATACGCCAAGTGTATGAAAACTTGTAGTTTAGTATTATAATCCTTGAAACTTTCAATTGATCTATTGAGAAGATATTGTGGAGCAATAAATAGCCTTAAGGAAAATGAATGAGGTTATTTTAAAGTTAATCAACCCTTTTATTTTATAAAAGGATGAAATTTGATTGCATGTTGTGTGAATGAACTTTGTAATTGTGAACTGTGAAGGATAGTTAACACGTGTTTAATAAACTGTTACAGGTGGTGTTTGTCAAGTCTTTATCAGGATGTAAATACGCATTTGAGCTGAGGACACACGAAATTCTGAAAAAAGAACTGTATTTTATAGTTGTTCTAAAGAAGACATCTGTGAATATTCACGAGATGAATAAAGTTATTAATACTTACTATTTTAAGTTTCAGGGTCGTAAAGGAAGGGGTTATTACACTTCTAACTCTCTTCCAGCGAGTTCCACGCAAGTAAATTAGGAAGTCGTTAATAGGTTCTCCCGGTTTCCTTGGTGGATCTAATTCAAAAAGACTCTAAAAACCCAGTAATAAAACACGATGCAAAAGTAACACCTTGAAGAAAACGACAATTTTCAGTTATTTCACTACTGAATACACTGTTGGTTCTTTACATATAACCATATATAACCAGTATCACAAATACTGGAATATTTAAATCCAAGAGCTGTAACAAATAATATGTATGCAAACTGTTACTCAAATAAATTTCTTCATCAGTTCTTAATATAATTGTTCACAATTTGGTGAGCGATTTTACAGTAAAACACGATATAAATTAAATTTTGTAATAAATTTGTCGTTGTTTTAAACTTGGTTTGTCAAAACTTCTTATGTTATAGTAATATTTAATGAAACAAAGTCAGGTTTCGATTGAAACAGAAACGTTGTGTAAAGGATTTCAAACACGATATAACAATAATCAGATTTAGATTTTAATGAACATTTCACGAAAGGAACATGGGTAGAAACAATCCTTACTGGTCGATCTGCAAAATCCATGAAATCCTTAATCTGAATTTCTTTTAACAGGTCGAGATCCATCACCACTAAAACTGGTCTCATTCCAAAGAAGTAGCTGGAATACGGAAATCAACATGAAAACTGTAGCTTGTTCTTTATAAGATAACACCTTTGTTTCAGAGGTAGTTGCTTGAAGTAAAACTAGGGAAACTGTGTTGTCTTACACCGCATCCTATTCGCATATATCTATGTTAGAATTAAGACATGAAAGTTGATGAGAATATATCATTATTTCTTTTCCAAATAACTGTCCTGTATCAATTTGTTAATACCAGATATGTACAACTGTAATAAGCTTATCAGAAAGGAAAACAATATAACCGATAATTAGTTTACGTTTTCTTTTTACCAACAGATGAAACTAAAGTGTCATCTCTTTGAATTTCAATATTCAGTGTTAGCTGATTTGCTACTAAGTATTAAAGAATGACTTTAAGTATCATTATTGATACAAAATATAATTAAAGTCATATTTCAAGTTGAAATATTTTGATAGCAATGGCGTATAGTTGGATTATCTATAGTGTGGGACTATTTCTTACAATACTAGTTGGGTAAACTCAGGTAATCGTCGCAATTTTATATTCATAGATTCAGTTGTTTTACGAATCAATCAAATATCTGCTACTTTCCACTGGCTTCTAAGTAGCTAATTTCCAGATTGTAGTTTCTGTACCTAATAATGCTATGTTAACAAAGTGAAACGTTCCGCATATAATACGCTGCTTTTAAGTATTATTAAGAATCTTAACTAGTTTAACAAAAAATTTAATTAATTTATTCCAGTGTCAAACAACTGATTATTTAAAAAAAAAAAAAAAACAAAGTTAATGTGGTTAAATAGCGTTATATAAAAAACGTCACGACAGTTGCTAGGGTTAGTACAGAGATTCCCTAAACTTTGAATGACCAAAATTAGTAGCTGAATAGTTTATCTTGGTGCTTATTTAACAATAATTTATGTACTCATTATTTTGAATAAAACGGTTATTTAATGGCACCACTCTTATTGGTTTTTTTTTGTTCAAGGAATTTAACTCAAAGTTTTTCAAAGTATTCCTAAGATATCTCGTATATATTGAAAAACTTTGTTTTACTTCGAGGCTAGATGACGTAAACAAGTATATAAGATAGAAATACAAACTTATTTCGTATCAGTATATAATAATTATGTATCACTTACATAAAAACCTTTCCATGTTGATCTATCCAACTTTGAAGACAAGAAAGGGGTCCCTGTATTTATAGAGATAAAATATCAATGGTTACTTTTCATATTATTGCGGTTAATTTATTTTCAATTTACCTGATTTAGGCGTTTAAACCACACAAACACATAAGAAAACATTTATGTTACACTTGTTACTACAACAAATTATGCATTTTTTGCACAGAATCCTCTTGCATAGATTATTTCACTAAACATTTAAACAAAAATCATTAACACACATATCCAGAGACGAAGAGAACTACAAGACTGTAATATTTTCAAAGTGAAAGATAAAAATACCAGTGTAAACAACTGAATTACATTTTGAGTAAAGAATATAAAATCATACCTTCCAGTATAATTCCCACATGTTACCAAACAACAAATTAGGTTTTGGTCCTGGAATTCCTAGCTTGACAAAACTGTTGAAATGTTTTCTCCTTCTTCTAATGTTTAGAAAATAAAAAGTTAGAGTTAACAACATTCTTCAACCAAATTACACATCTAGAAGTAAACAGCATCCTTCAACCAAAGTATACATTCATAAGGTAACAACATACTTCAACCAAAGTATGCATTCATAAGTTAACAACATCCTTCAACCACTTTTTATGTTACTAAGAAAGTTTAAACTTTGAACCCTCATAATGACAGTTTGTTACGCCGATCTCTGAACTCCCTCTGGACCAGGGAAAACAGAATGATGGTTATCTTAATAACTAATAGTCAAAATTTATGGGGTGAAACATTTTTCTCAATAAGGTAACAAAACGTTAATATGATATGGAAACTTTCAAACATTTTTGTTTTCCGAAGGATATATATGTACGTCTGTTATAATAATATCTCGAGAGATGAATACCTTTATTAACTCAACAGTCTGGTAGTGAGAGACCATCGCTATATTATAGAATGTTTGTTTGTAAATAAAACCATCCTTATTTGATATTATAATCTGTATCTAGTCCTTTTAGTTCAGTTTGTATAGAGTGTGATAACGTATTCTTTTCCAAAAATAATTTAATTCAGTACATTGGTTTTGTAATATAAGTATGTCCTCAACCCAAATATTTATGTACAATAGTTCTGCACTCAGTACACGTGCAAGGGTGTGGAAATGACAATTTACACTGCTAATTTAGGGACGACTAGCGCAGATAGCCCTCTAGTGGCTTTGTGCGAAATTCAAAAACAAACAAACAAACAAAGAGAACATGATTCCAATAGGGAACGAAGGTTATAAAAACTACAGATGTGAAGCAACAGAACATGATTCCAATATGGAACGAAGGTTATAAAAACTAAAGATGTGAAGCAACAGAACACGATTCCAATAGGGAACGAAGGTTATAAAAACTACTGATGTGAAGCAACGGAACACGTTTCCAATAGGGAACGAAGGTTATAAAAATAGAGATTCAAAACTCTTTACCAACAAGAAAAATCTTATCAACCACCGTATAAGCACTAATGTTCAGCTTGTAATCACGATAATCCAGTCACAGTAAACTCACACTTCAACATGATATTGTTCATATGGAAACATGGTCTAATCTGAAGCATCTATATAGACATGCTGCCAAACTGTTAATTTATTCATCAGATTAAAGTGTGTTCTAAATGTAACTTGCAACAAAACTTAATGTTACTGAAAAGCTCAACAAAACTTTATGTTCAAGAAATGATTTAAACATTTGAAATGTTGCATTAAACTTATTGAAACAATAGGTGTATCAAGCTTTCATTAGGTGTGGGCTTCACATTCTTTAAAATACCTTACTTTTATGAGAACATTTCTTCTTAAGGGTTCCTTCATAATATTTAAGGTGACTAATATTTTCATGTAATGCAAAGTATACCATCTGACGAATATTATCTTTTATAAAACTAAAAATATTTTCTCAAGAACATTATTGGAAATATAACTAAATATTTCTTGATGTTGTAAAGGTTAATTACTTTAGGTTTATCTGACGTATCAAAGGACAATAATATCGTGTCCTCCAAATTTCTCTCTGACATACCACTGGTCAATCTTTCTGGCCTACGAACTTTTTCTATGATGTAGAAAAGTTAATTGCCAATGTTTCAGCTCAAATAACATAACATCTGGATTATAATATTTGTTTGCTAAGAGATGTAGTCTGTTGTATTTATATAAGAGTAACACATCACACGTAAAAATACACGTATAATCCCATACATAGCATTGCATTCAATTATTAGCACATGTGGTTATATATTTAATGAGCTATCTAAGAGCTTCTGCACGATAACAATGGAAACCTAAGTTACCATTTGCCTCGCTTGTATCTCGATAGTCAATCTTTCGGTTACCATATCAACGCATGCAAAGTGATAATTGTGATTCACTCTCTCCTTCGACATTATATAACATATAAGTGTATGCAAGATTCAGCCAACGTAATAATTATGATGTTATCTTTACACAATGAATTTTAATAAAGATTTATAATTGCATAATTCATATTATTTGTGGAAGAAAGGACAACAGTTCACTGTACATGGGAATGCCATGTAGGTGTAAATTATACTGAATATCCTTATTTTCATATAAACAAGTCATATCAGATGAAATTCTTACATAATTATCTCGTAAATTAAGAATCACAAAGTCCTTTCCGTATACAAGTATATTAGAAACCTCCGTAATAACTTACAGTTACAATAACCAAATCTAGGCATCACAACTTATACCATTAGAAATAACACTTTAACTTCGTGAGTGAAATAAACAGAGACAAATATAGTTTCTATTTTATTATCAGTATCCAGCTCGAATGGATTATCATGGTTGAAATAACACTTTAATTTAGTGATGTAAATCCATGATCACAATTTTCAGTTCATTTAAAATGTATTTCTTCTTTAGTCAGTGCCCAAAATGATCCAGAAATCTTTAATAAATTGGATGTTATCCTATAATTATAAAACCTAGGAGACTACAGATCTATCATTTATAAATCCTACCAACCTCTGACAGCTGTTTTGATGTTAGTAACTAACCATCTCTCAACGTGCTGTGGTTTGATTGCCCTAGTGAGTGAAATTCTATCAGTACTGGGACTTACTTGACCCACTTTTCTCTCAGCCGACATGCCTTATGTTAAACTGTCAAAAAAGAAGATATACAACATTTCACAGACCTTAAACATCTTAAATTTAAACAATAAATGACTTAACAACACATGGAAACTTATTTACCATCTCTCAACATGCTCTAATTTGTATGATTGGTGAATTTTGTTTGTTTGTTTGTTTGTTTTGAAATTTCGTGCAAAGCTACTCGATGGCTATCTGCGCTAGCCGTCTTTAATTTAGCAGTGTAAGACTAGTGGGAATGCAGCTAGTCATCACCACCCACCGCCAACTCTTGGACTGCTCTGTTACCAACGAATAGTGGGGTTGGCCGTCACATTATAACGTCCTTACGGCTCAAAAGGCGAGCATGTTTGGAGCGATCGGGATTCGAACCCGCGATCCTCGGATTACCAATCGAACGCTTTAATACAATTGGCCATGCCGGGCCATGATTGGTTAATTATTGACATCAGAAGTGTTAAATAGGTTTCTATTTGTTGTTAGTTCATTTATTGTTTAATTTTAAGAATGTTTATGGTCTGTGAATTAAGCACAAAGATATACAGTGGGCAATCTGAGCTCTTTCCTCACCACGGGTATCGAAACTCGGTTTCTAGCTGTATGAGTCCACAGACATACTGCTGTTCCACTAGGGGGCTTGAATGATTGGTCAGTAAAAATGAGTATATTGAAATAATATATTTTACTAGCTGATGCACTGTGATAGTTACCTGCCCCTAATATTTGAGAATATGTCTTGATGTTCTTGAACAGAACGGAAACCAAAGAAAAACGAATTAAGTATAAAATCTTGTAATTTTTAGTTTAATTGTCTGTTTAACACACATTGCTTTAAAATAATCAAAACAATAAATGTTATGGTAACAATAAAGCACTTTTTTTTTGACACATCAAATGTAAGTTAAATCACACCTTGTGTAGAAATATGTAAACCAAAAGAAAATAAATATTACAAATATATTTATTTACCAATCATATACCTATAAAACAAAATCCTGAGAGGCCTCACTTTAATAGCAAACAAATCACTGTAATAGAGGAAACATTCCACTTGTTGGTAACAGATAGGAGATTGGAAGTGTAGATCAGAGTGTCTAACAGATTTCACAAATGTTATAAAAATTACTTCTCCTGTCAATTTTTACATTTAAGACTATTCATAATGATCAAATGTCTGTTCGTCACAAAACCTAAACGTTCATGCATATTCATAATTAATAAATTCAGTGTTCATAATTCTGATATGTAACACATCCACCATCATCCTGATATCCTCCTGTAAAATCTGCTTAAATGTTAAAGATCAATCATCGTTTCCATTTTAACTATGAATTTTGGTGTTCATATTTATAAGAATGTGGTCACATAATTTTATCTGTTATTCAAACTCCACAATATACTAATGTAGGTATTTTTAGTGTTTAAACTGCACACAAAAGTACACCAGACAGATAAAGCAACAAATAATGTTATATATAATTCCCTTGTTCATCTCAAAATATCAACAAAAATATTCACAAGTTTCTTAGTCCACAGTCAGTATTACGTATCAAGACATAAATGTTTAAGTTTAATTTATATAAAAAATGATTTAGTTGTTTAGTATTTTGTATTATAGATTTGTCCAACAATAATGTTTTTCACCTTGTTTACTTTTTTGTAAAGCTTCTATAGTTCTCTTCCTTTTTTTCTTTCCCCTGATAAAATTCACTGTCACAGAGCATGCTGTCATCCAGTTATGGCTTAAACCTTGCTGTTTGGCTTTTAGTTAAAAAATCAAATTTCTTCTTTTATAATGGAGACTCCTTTTCATCAACATCCCATGAGCTTATTGCAGGTTACATACAAAGCCATAATAAAATCTGAGAACTATTGTTTAAACTCACTTAAACGTAATGGTTCCCCCATATCTGAAGGTAACCCAATCCAAAAACTATCCTTTAAAAACAAAACTGTCTTAGCTGAAGATTACTTCAGCTCTTCTGTGAGTTTATATTTGTATTCGTTAGTCTTATCACTACATCAACACTACCCATCTTCTTAACAATCTTGAGCAACTCAATCAAAGTGCCTTTAAACACAAACAGTTTCACGAATCGTATACTGTCATGGTAGGACAACTTTTCCATTTCAATTACGATTTCGTAAACTGTTTCCGAAAATTCAATGTTCTTCCTAAGATAACGAGTAAAAGATTGAACACAATGCTCCATATATGGCCAAACTAGTGGACCTATACAATGAAATTTTAACCTCTTTTGACATGTATTCAATATTTCTATAGATACAACCTAAAATCCTATTTGCACTACCATTAGAACTGCCTAATACTGTGTAAAATGATCTCATTCTGTTGTAATTTTAAAACAGCTGCAACATCTTTGGGTTTGTAAATTGTATGTGTTTCATATAAAATCTTTTATTTTCTGGAAGACCTTTTTGCTCATCTGTGTGTTAGCATCATCACTCAATTCAGCATGCACTCTCCATTGTGAGTTGACCACAAGTTCTAAATGGCTACCCGTAAGAGATATTTCTCTTGTGAAAGAAGTGACAATAACACAAAGAATATGACGAGCACAGTTAACTAGACTATTCAGAAAGGAATACATTGAATTTTGTCTTTGTCTCAAGACAAGTAATCCTGGTAAAAAACATATTGTCTGTAGTCTTGGCAAAAACCACGGTCTCTTTAGTCTCTGACAGTTGGAATAATGCTATTTGTGCCACTGACAAATTCCCTTTTCATAAGGACAACTGACCTGAAGATAAGTAAATGTTACGTAAAGGAAAATTTATGGGTAGGTAAGTCAGTAGCACTGGCAATAACATATTGTTTAGATGACTTGTAAGACCGACTGATCATATATATATATATTTATATCACGACATTGTTAAGGTTATTCCTGTCGATATTATGCTTATAAAATAACTTATATGATAAATTAACTTATCTGACACATGGGGATTCGATGTGGCTTTGCTATAAGAAAACACACATCTTCTCATTCATTTCGTAATTATTTTAAAGAGTTCCAAAATTTCTAGTGGCATCTCAGATACTGTAATGCCCTTGCAGTTGTTGTAAACTTTTGTTTGTTTTAGTAATTGTAGTACAATCTCTACAGATTGAAAGTCGAGGTCTCTAACCTTCTGGCCATATAAGCCAAACTAGTATTTTATAACATTATCACTGTAAATAACAACTTGTAACTGTAAAGTGATATTTTTTTTGAGACACTTAGAGAAAACAAGAACTCAGATTTCATAACTGTCTTCATTATTTGAGTGGTCTACAACAACTACGATATAATTGGAATGTGTATTGCGCTAATCTTGTGTATTAAAATTATGTTATGTTAATATGATGTTATTGTTGTAAAACCTATTATTTCATCTTCATTGTGCATCAATACCTGATGATAATGAAAGCGTGTCGAAACGTTGTACAATAGTTACTTATAATAAGTTTTCTTTTCTGATCCATATTCGAGCCGTCTGCTAATTTTAACTAGAAAACGTAATGACATAAATTCCATAATTCGTGGAAGACAAATAAAAGTTTTCTTTGCTATAAACTTTAAAGAATACGTAAGGGTCATTTTTGCTTTCAGTTGTTGTAAATCTACATTCACAGTTTGTACGTTTCCTTCGGTATATTTATATCATTTAGTTTTGATAATTAATTATTAATTTTCCAGTGTTTATGGTCTAAAATATGTTATTTGATCATAATGGTTTTCATGAAGGAATATGTCTGTAATAATAATTTGTTCACTTTCACTCTTCTGTAATTCAACATAAAATTACCTCAACAACATAGATACATTTTAAGTCTTTAAACTTATAGAATTACCTCTACAACACAGATACATTTTAAGTCCTTAAACTGATAGAATTACCTCAACAACATAGATACATCTTAAGTCCTTAAACTTATTGTTGACTGATCTATAATTTTCCTGAGACGAGAGAGGATTGTTGTTTATTATTAAGTAGAAAGCTACACAAATACTTGTCTGTGGTACATTGAAAACTAAATTTTTGAAACTATCTATCTCAAATTACAGTACTATGCAAAAGTGTTAGGACAGACAAGAGAATATTTTTCATTCTTTTCACTCCATGGGTGTAATGTCATTTGAGAAAATAAATTTTAATACTATGACAATGTATCACTGATCTCTGATGAGTGAACCAGAGTGAGAATACATACCGTTCTTTAGAACTCCAATATACGTGTACTAAGGATTCTGCTTCAATGAAGATAGTGATCAAATTTAGAATCTGATATAGCCGTCTTAACTATATAGAAAGAAGCTAGCAATGAGCTAGTATATTCTAGAATAAATCAATTTTAAACGCACTACAGATAAACTTTGATATAAACAGTTTTTAACAATATGCATATTAAGTTTTGTTGTTATTTTACAGCTCAAAATATATAAGATATTAATTTCTCTTTCAGGCACTTATAAGTAGACACTTTCCACAAATTAATTTTATACATAAGTAGACTATTTATCTATATTTTACGTACAATATAGAATTATTTCTAAGTATAGCAGAGAGTTCATATAAATGCTTTACGTGATACTAGTTTGACTCTCCAACAAACTACTGCAGAATTGAAATGCTTCCTTAACACTGTCAAGCACACTCTAGACTGTGAGACAGAAACAGGTAAATTTGACAATGAGATAGGAATAGGCAGAACATCTAAACTCAATGATACTGATGTTAAGTATCTTTATGCAGCCTTCAGGACAGAAGGAAGACTACCACTGATCTCAAGCATGAGATTTAGAGCCATGTACCAAATGACAAACAAGTGTCAAATTCTACAGCATCAGGAAGACTCAACAAGAATGGAATATACGATCATGTAGCAGATTAAACATTTACTTAAATCCATGAAAATTGTCAACAGACTAAAATTTGCTTAAAAGTATTAAAACTGGACTGTTGATGTTGTGAAAGGGAATTATGGATGAATGAATCCAAATTTGAAATATTCTGTTTAAATCCCAGTTTGCACCTCCTGTAGAAGAAAGGTGAAAGATACTTACCACAATACATAGAAGCTTGAAGGAGGTAGTATGGTGGTTTGGGACGGTTTTTCTCCTGAGGAGACAGGATATATTTACAAAACAGATAGAGTAATGGACCACGATAAATACCGTAAAATACTAGTACGTTATGGTACACCCTGTGGTTTGCGGTTTAATGATAAAGAATTCTTATACTTTTCCGTACTAGAATGTCAAACAGCTTAAAATTTGGTTAAGCTGTAAATTAAATTTAGAAGTTAAATAAATGTCGACATGTATTTACATTATGATACTTGCGAACAAGATTGATACACACAGTTTTCTTTCTTAACATTAATATATTTTAATATACAAACAATAATACAATTTACAATAACAGTTATTAGAAATAATGATCTACGTACAACCGTTTTGCAAACTTAATAACATTATCGAGCTTTATATCTGGTCTGAAGCTTCATTGATGTCTCACTGAGGATTCACGATGAGCGAGTTAATTTCGAGTCGACAGGGAGTTAACTAGCTCTACCTACTTCGCTAATCACACGTTTAATTTTTCACCGCTGAAATAATAATGTTCAATATGAATCTGCAGAAGTTAAACGGCTTGAAATGGTTGAAATCTATAAATGTTCCCTGTCAAATATCTGGAGTTCCTGATTAATAAGGGGTAACCACAATTATAGCTTCTAGAGTTTATAATATATCATCTGTAGCAAACTAACAACATATATGTCTCTTGGCACGTCGTGTAGATTACATTTATAGGCGTGAGGTGTGTTTCTCGAAATTGCGATTTACGCAGCAGTGTAAATAATACACCATTACTTACGTAAATAGATAAGATGTTGCTTTTTGCACTCGAGAATCTTCTACAACTTTAGTAAATGAAGAAGAATTTCACAACACAGGTTTAACAGTATATGTTATACACATTTCTCAATATGTGTATTATCTTTGAAAACATCGATATTGAAATAGATATATGAGAGTAAATCCGTCACACAACCCAAAACACTCATCCAAATTACTTAGCTAACAAAAAAAGCTACTACAGTCATTCAAACCCAATTTTAACCCAATTGTGCAGATCTGGGTTTTAATACATCAAAACTTAACAAATCAAAAGTTTCTTCCAATGATATTTTATCGGGGTGTATTAGAGACCTTTGTATTAAAATATACATTATTTAACAACTTTTCAGATCAGAGAAACCTACATTGTTTAACAACTTCTCGGATTAAAAGAATCTGTAAATTTATCATCTTTTCAGGTTAGAGTGTTTTACATTGTTTATCGTTTCTTTAGATTAGAGAAACCTACATTGAAGAAATATTACCGATGGATAACTGTTGTTGTCTTTTGAATTAAGCACAAAGCTACACAATGGGCTATCAGTGCTCTGCTTACCACGTGTATCGAAACCTGGTTATTAGCGTTGTAAGTCCGCAGACATACCGCTGAGCAAGTGGAGGGGGCCAGATAGATTCCATTATTATTCAGTAAAATCAAGCTTGAGATGTTATTTTTATCAGACATAATTTATCTAGCACGTAACGTAAAAGGTGTTGATGTCTCTTTCAAGCACTTATAAGCAGATATTTTAGGTTTCAGATAGTATGTAGGATCTGGAGTTGTTTATTCTTAAGACGACTCAAAAATGAATGTTCAGCAACTGTTTACAACTGGGATTTTCTCAAATTGCAACGGTGTGTTAGACGAGTCTTCATATTCAAAAAGTTGGTCATTAAGAAATGTGTCTTTGTTCCATTTTTCAGACCCCTAGCCACATAAAGAAAAACTGTATAAATGAAATTTTGACCTTTCTTGAGTGCTTCATGTGGAACCCTAGGGCACTTTTCCTGTAGCAACTACTCTAGTATCGAAGAAACTTAAGATCAAACGTCTATGTAATAATGTAGACTAGAGTATTTAAAACCCAAAACCAATGTAATATATGTTTTTTATGATATTTCTTACTGCCCGATACCACAGTGGATAATAATGTAAAGGAAACAAACCTTACGAGTAAAAAGTAAAATTAAGCAAAAGAAATTTTGAAATAATTTTATTAAAATGGACTTATTTGATCCAGTGAAGTGAAAATATGTGTATGGAAATAAGAAAGGAAAATGCTGTTTTAAGTTCAGAGTATCAAATTGAGTTACAATAAAGGAAGGCTTGCACCATATTATGATATTATGTAGACTAAGAGATTGGACTATGTGTAACCAGTGAAAACAGATGCATAGCAAAAATTAGAGTAAATATAGATTAGAAAGAAGATATAGTCAACAGAAAATATCAATTAAAAAGAAGGGAATTCGTCAACAGAAAATAGATACTAAAGATAAGTGGATTAGTGAATAGAAAATACGGATAAGTGAGAAGTGAGTCAGTTAACAGATAATTAGAGACATAGATTAGATAGAACGGATTTAGTCAACAGAAAATATAGATGAGAGGGGAAGTGAGTTACTCAATAGCAAATACAGATCAGAGGAGAAGATAGTTTTTCAACACAAAATATAAATTAAAGGGAAAGAAGTTAGTCAACAGAAAATGCATATCAAAGGGAAGGTAGTTATTAAATAGAAAATACAGGTTAGAGAGAAGGACGCAAGACAACACAAAATACAGATGAGAGTGGAGTTACTCAAAAGAAAATACAGATTAGAGAAAAGTGAGTTAGTCAATAGAAAGTATAGATTAAAGAGAAGGAATTTAGTCAACAGAATATATAGATTAGAGAGGAATGTATTAGCCAACAAAAAATATAGATCAGAGGGAAGACTGTTAGCCAAAAGAAAATATATATCAGACGTAAGTGAGTCAGTCAACAGGAAATGTACATTACAGGGAAGTGTTGTTGTTGTTTTGAATTAAGCACAACACTATACAATGGACTATCTGTGCTCTGCCCACCAAGGGTATCGAAACCCGGTTTATGGCGTTGTAAGTCCGCGAACATTCCGCTGAGCTACTGGGAGAGAAAGAGCCGTAGTTATTCAACAAAAACTACAGATTAAAGGAAAGTGACTTAGAAAATACAGATCAGAGACAAAGTGAGTTAGCCAAAGAAAATAATTTGAAATGCATGGTTATAAGTTACTAAAAAGGAACTGAGAAGTCGAGAGAGGGAAAATAGTGTCTCTATATGTAAAGTATGAGTTATATCCTGTTGAAGTTGAAAATATTATCACAAGTAATAGCAGAAAGACTGAAACCATTTGGGTATCTATAAGTGGATATTAAAGGCAAAATCTCTGAGCAGGAATTTGTTACAGATACCAGATGAACCTGATGGAACTATTGAGAAACTTTACAGTGAGATTTAGATTTCAGCTGTTAATGAAGACGTAATTATGGGTGATTTCAATTTCAAACATGTCCACTGGGAAATGCTAGAGTCAAACCACGAGGAAGAAAGTTTTCTACGAACTGTTCAAGGTGGATTTCTCCGTAAAATTGTTCAAAAGACGAACTAGGAGTAATCATATTTTAGATTTATTGGTAACTTTTAATACATGGTTCGAGAACGTAAAAATTGGGGTAACACCCAGGTACATTCCTGTATTGGATTTGCTGTTTCTCTGCATACGGAAATCAGGATTAAAGATATTTTGGTCCCAAATTTAAAAAAAATAAATAAATGTTGGAGTGATGCAACAAGAATTATCTGTTGTAATATGGTCAGCTGACTTAATTGAAGACAGCGAACAAATGTTAATTTTTTAAAGAAACATTTTTTTAATATTCAATAGAAATATATACCATACAAACACTTTTTAAATATTCAATAGAAATATATTCCATATAAACATTTTAATATTCGACAGTAATATATTCCATAAAAGCATTTTTTATATTCAACAAAAATTCATTCCATACAAACATTTTTTTAAAAAAATTCAACAGCGATATATTCCATACAAACATTTTTTAAATATTCAAGAGAAATATATTCCATACAAAAAAAATTTAATATTCAATTGAATTATATTTCATACAAACATTTTTTATTATTCAACAGATATATATTTCATACAAAAAATGGTAGCTGCAAATACAAAAACATACAAAACATAGAAATAAAAAAAATTACATATATAAGTAGTTTAAGGTAACTAACTGGTTGTTGTTGTTTTCAATTACGCACAAAGATACACAATTGGCTATCTGTGCTCTTCCTACAACTGGTATCGAAAACCGGTTTTTAGCCTTGTAAGTCCGCAGACATACTAATGAGCCTCTGGAGGAAAAGTTAATTTGTATTATAGAAGATTTCGAATAATAAAAGATCAAATAAATTGGCGAAACAGGAACTTACAACACCTAAAGTGATGTATGAAATTATTTGGCTAATAACATAAGATACAATATTAAGAATGTTTTTAAAAAAAGTGTATCAGGAATAAATACAGTGGATAGAACCTTTGAGGGGCGATAAAAGAGGCTTTTATCTGATGGCTATAAAATGGCTGGGTAATTTAATTCCAGCTTTTATTAATGAAGACTTAAGCAGTATTCCTCATATTGAAGAACTGATGAATGAAAACGAAGTTGAATAAGACAGTTGCATAAATTTTGAACTTTCTAGAAAAATATTTGAGAGTTTAAAGAATGTTTAGACTTCTCGTCGAGGTAATATTTCTCCGCGGGTTTGAAAGGAGATCAAGGATTATATATGTGAACCAGTTGCCAAAGTTTTCCTCAGTCCTTGAATACTGGACGTGTGCCAACTTATTGAAAATTAACTAATGCAGGTACTCTCTTCAAAAAGGTGTTCCATGAATTATAGGCTTATTAGTCTTCCGACAGTTTACAGTTTCATCAGACAGCCAAAATATTTTCAATAAGGAAAAATATTTCCTTACAAATCTCTGATATGTTTTCAAAATGTCACTGCATATGTAGACGAGAGTAAAGGTGTGGATTTGGTGCATCTGAATTTTCTTAAGCATTTGATAAAGTGTCACATAGAACTTATCTCTGTAAATGTGACGGATAAGTTAACTAATTGGATAAAAGAGTGGCTTAACTGAAGAAAGCAGAGGGTTGTTGTAAGTGGAGTTTAGTCAGACTAGATCAGTGTTGCAAGTGGTGTATCTCAGCGTTCAGTTTTCTAACCATTGTTCTTTTGATTTACAGTAATTACAAAGATGAGGGAACAATTAATAAATTATTTAAATGTGATGATGATATCAAGGTTTTACGTGTTGCTGGCTGTGAAGAGAATGTTGCTGTGTTAGAAAACAAGTTAGGTCATTTAATGAGTTCCACAAATAAATGGCGGATGGTTTTCATTATAATAAATGGAAGACCCTGTATGTGGGGTATCATGATTGAATAATTATATTTGTTGGAGAATAACCTCAACTGTATTATTAAAGAAAGGATTGTGGGGTAATGACTGTTATTTCTTGAAGCCATCCAAGAAGTGTGATTTTGCTGCTGGTAGGGCAAATAGGATTTTAAATTATATTTACAGAAATATTGAATACAAGTGTAAAAATGTGTATGATTTAGTTGTATAGGTCGTTGGTTAGATCATACATGAAGAATTGTGTTCAGTCCAGGGCTTCTTATTATATGAAAGACTCAGAATTATTGGAAAAAATTCAGAGAAAGGTAATTGAAATGGTACTTGGAGTGGAGTGGTTAACATAGGAAGAAAGATTAAGATACTTAAATTGTTTTCTTTTGGAAAAATAAAGATAAATAGGGCCTGATTGAAGTGTTAGATAGATTTAGACAAGGTATAGGTCGTCTTCAACTAAGACAACTTTATTTTCAAATATTGTTGTTTTGTCGTTTTGAATTAAGCACAAAGCTACTCAATGGGCTACCTGTGTCTTTTCACCACGGGTATCGAAACCCGGTTTTTAGCGATATAAGTCCGCAGACATACCGCTGAATCACTGGGGATGCCTATTTTTCAAATAGACTTGTTCGTCTATGTTTGACTTCACTGTATTTAAAATAACAATATTTATCATTCACTTGATGTATTTCTCAAAATAAAACTTTGAGATAAACCTCTGTCTGACGTCAAGACTGTTGCTTGTTAGGAAGTACAAAGGTCATTCATGTGGTCACTTATACAAACAGTGCAAGCACTGATGTTCAGACAGATGTCGTCATCATCTCTGGTGGCATTATTGTATGGCTCCACTTCGATGAACTATGGTGGCACGTATATCAACACTCTCTCTGTCTTCAATCTTTAATAGCAGAACGCGCTCTGACGATAGTTCCTGGAACTATGACGTCATTTTCATCTGATGGCTTCATTGTTTGTGGGGTCTATAATTCCATTTTCTCCACCTCTCTTCCCAACATCTAACCTGGACGTGCATGTAACACCCTCTGGCGCCGTGCCGAGAAATAAGTGCCATAACTACTTACACATTTTTATATGCAAAAACGGCTCGTTTGGGTTGAGAAAATATTTTACATAGAAGAGCGAACAACAAGGTCGAGACGTAAAATATTTTCTCAACCCAAACGAGCCGTTTTTGCATATAAATTTCTCAACAAGTGGGTTTCTCGACATCACTGATTACTCACACATTTCTTCCCAAACAGCTGACACCACAATGTGTTTAGTGTTTTAATAAAATATAACCCCAAAATGCATTTTCGCTTCACAACTGTTATTCTCTGAATTAGTGAAGTAATATAATAAAGCTATAATTGCTATAATTTTAAAGCTATAATTTTTCTAAGTCATTTAGTTTCATAAATATCAGTTTAGAGAACTTTTATTGATTAAGGTAAAACTTAATACATATCATTTCTTATTTCAATATTGAATATTGGAAGGTACGAAGTATTTCAAAGATATTAAAGAGATACGCACTTTGACAAAAATATACGTGAAAGTGTACAACAAACTCAATATTCAATCCTATTTAAAACATTTTTACACTGCTTATTGAACATCCAGTTGTGGACTAGCTTAAGAAAGGTTATGTTGGTGTTGTAATACATCATTTCGGAGAATTTCGTGGGACAAATTTTACAAAAACTCCATTTGCAGGATTCATAACAGTCACACCGAGTTTTCTGTCAGTTTCTGATAGAAAAAAACAACAACAAAAACATTAATATAAAAAATTGTAATTTAACTTTAAATCTGTTTCTCTCTGTACATTTTGTACGTGAATAGTTAAAAAACAAAAGATATTCTACGGCAGAATTCAGATAATTTGAAATCAAAGGTTTATAAGTGGATTATGCAAAATCAGTTGTAAATTATAAGAGGTTTAATGTAATGAAGTCAAAGTTAAGACATATTCATTTGGTTAAACGTTTATACTCGATGAATATCATCAAAAAAGTAATTATCTATGTCAAAATTCAAATAAAAACATTTTACTTTAAGACATGACCAGTTCTCAAATAAATATTATCCAAGAAGGTTATATCACCTTGACTTTTATCTCTATGGAGACGTTGCTTAAAATTAATTATCACTAAAGAGTATATTTACAAGTTTTAAAAGGAAACTTATATTTATTTGAACGTAAATTCCAATACGCTAAAAAACGAAGAATGTGTGTTCGTATTTCTGATAGGAAAGCCATAAAGGGCTATCTGCTCAGTTCACCAAGGGAAACCGAACCGCTGATTTTAGCGTTGTAAAACCGAAGACTGTACTAGCGGGGCAAAAAATACATAAACATCAAAGAGTAGAAAAATTTGACAAGCATGCTACATACATGTGAATGTTTGTTTTTTGAATTTCACACAAAGCTACTCGAGAGCTATTTATGCTCGCCGTCCCTAGTTTAGTAGTGTAAGACTAGAGGGAAAGTAGCTAGTCAAAACTACCCACCGACAGCTATTGGGCTACTCTTTTACCAACGAACAATAGGATTCACTGTAAATGTAACATTACATTATAACGCCCCCACGGCTGTAAGGGCGAACATGTTTAGTGTGACGGGGATTCGAACTCGCGACCCTCATTTTACGAGTCGAGTGCCTTAACCACCTGGCCATGCCGGGGCCCCATTATCTGAAAACATCATTATTATTGTCTCAGAAGTCTAAATTTAAAATGAAAGCTGAGTTATAATGTTACAATGCACAAAATGTAATAAGTTGTTTTTAATGCCTGCTTCTATAATTGACACTTGTTAAAACAGTCAATATAGCATAACAAGAAGAAAATGTAAATTACCCTCATAAAGTTTATGTAAAATTAAAAAAAAACATGCACTTTTTCAACAGTATCTTATTATATATACATATATATACGAAGGTGTGTGTTTGGTTGGACGTGATAAATATATATTCTGTTATTGTTACCTTTTCTGTTTTCTCACAAGGCATCAAATAGTACTTCTGAACTATTCTAGATATGGCCATCTTGGCTTCCAGCTGAGCGAATCTCATCCCAATGCAGTTTCTAGGTCCATGTCCAAATGGTTGCCAAGCAAGTGGATGGTGGTCGTGATTATCAACAGAAAACCTGAAATATATTTAAAGTTAAAATTTGGGGGTAAAGTGTTGGTAAAGTTGTTAAAACAATAACACTTTTGTCGTATAAAGAATATATATATATATAAAGTTACGTTCGTTCATTTTTAATTATTTTTCTTGTATTTTGAGCAAAATATTCGAAAGCTTACTGAATACTGAAATATTGTCTAACAGAAGTTTATAAGTTTCCTGTAATAATTTCGTAATTTCTGCACATTTTCAATTTTTTATAACTTGAAATAATAAATATCATAACTTTGCATATTAATAAGCAGGAATTTTAAGTAAAATATTTCTACTTACTAGAAAACCATTAGAACTGGGAACCAGCATTTCGCAATTATTTAAGTAGAGTTAGTTAGCCATTTTTTAAAACGATTTCAATATTTTAATTTTCCTTCGTATCGCTATAGATACAAGTTATGGAAGAATGAACGAAATGTTTGTCAGCTGCACAAACAAGTTTATGGCAGTTTCTCGACCTTTCTCCAGTTTACTGTTGTCATGGTTATATTTTCGGTCGAAAGACATATTTTAACCCTTTCGAACGAATGCTACTTATAGAACAAAACCAGACAACATTTAAAAATGAAAATATTAAATACTGAAGTGAAGAAAACTGATTCAATGGAATGTTTAGAACAGCAAATGCCTCCAAAAATAAAAACAACCTCAACCGTAAAATGGTCACGAAAAAGGACCTTCCGACCAAAAGGGTTTTTCTATAAATATAAGCACATAATCTTTCAGTTTAATAAATTAAAGTATAATTGTTATAAACAAATAAAAGAAGTCGATCGAAGGTCGCAAACTTAATATAAAACTAAAATATTGTTCATCACGCGAATATCGAAGAAACAAGAACAGTGGTAATTATCTTCGGTAATAAACTTGTCAAGTGCCCTCATGTAAATGATGAGGTTGAATAATTAGCACTTACTATTCAAGTAATTTTACCCTATTAACGAGTGTGCACGTGTGTGTTTTTTTTATAGCAAAGCCACATTGGGCCATCTGCTGAATCCATCGAACCCCCCGATTTTAGCGTAGTAAATCTGTAGACTTACTGTTCTACCAGTGGTGGACTCCTATTAACGAGATTTTCATAGTTATAATCTTACACACCTAAAAGTGTGATTGCATTCAACGCCATTTCTACACTCGAATTTTGAACCTTTCAATAAAAACGCCATTAGGCTGGCAATTAGATATCTCGCATTATTGGAATGTTATTTTGTCTTTATTTTGCACTATTATACTGCGTTACCTATAACTTCAAGAAAAGAATATAGTGCGTTAATAGCTGTAAGGTAAAAAAAACCCAAGCAAATACAATGTATAAATATATTGTATTTACCTTTCTGGATCAAACGTTTCATGGTGTGGTTATTGAGCTGGGTTGTGATGAAGGTGGTAAACAGGAACCTGTACAGTTGTTCCTTTCATAATTTGAATGGATCCATATGTTATATGTCTATGTGTCAAACGATTAACAAATTTATTAATATAAAATAAACGAATTATTATAGCACAACCGTAATTCACAGACAAAAAACCAAAATCCCACTGAGATTCTAGCATGGTAACAGATACATTATTTGTTGTTTTACGTTATTATTTGCTCTATAATTCAGTCAAATTGACCATATTTTGATGAAACATATTTAGAATATTATTCCTTATTCTCCTGCCAACAATAATTCAAGTCCGTTGATAACAAACGACGTACGGACACATTCTTATTTTTTGATAGCTGAATATGTTCAAATTGAGAAACTTGTATGAGTTCTACTGAGTGACCTTCTAGTTCTTTTTGTATTGGTATAAACCCTACATTTGACCACCTTTGACTTATAGTCACATTGTCTACATTTATGCCACTATTTATCAAAGACTATAAAATATTGATACATTTCACTACACAACTACTTGGTCAAACTAACGAAGTTTATGACCCTTTGTGAACTTCTAGGTGTTTACAGTTTGTTTTATATAATTTAATGTGTTATGTATAATTTTACAATTAATCCAATAAAGGAAAATGAAAGCAGAAAACACCATGGCCGTAAAATGCAAGCCCTAATCCACCTGGCCATGTCGGGCCGATTGGCTGACTCATTATCATTGCTCCATGATTCAGACGGGTATAAACGATGAGAAGATTCGAACTAGAGATTACGAGTCAATGTTTTAATCACTATATCTTAGCAGCGTAATAAATTCGTAAAAGGCTATATTAAACCTATTTCTAAAGTTTTGTTAATATAAGCGTTAATATAAGGGCTAGCTAGTTGATGTCAAAGTATATTTTAACACATGCCGCTGGATCAGCTGCTCTTGATTTCATAACTTGACGACAAACCTCCACAAGATCGAGAAATGGATTAGAACCTTTGTTCCAAAATTTAAACTGACGATATCTGAAATTTCTCGTGAACCAACCAAAAGCCGGAAACGATATTAAAACACAACAACAAAATTGTATTAAAGATACACGACAAAAACCACGTTGTTTGTGGTAAACTACGTAAAATAACATTTTATCTCATTAGTTTTATTTTTCAGATGCGTTTATAAAAATTAGATATAATTAGGACGTAAAATTGTATGATAATTATTAATGAACACTTGGAACGATAAATAGGTGGCATATTTTTCGCTTATTTCGATCTTTATAGGTCACAGTATCTGCTTTATTCATGTATAGTACTTTTTGTTGTGAATCAAAAGCAGCAGAAATAAAACCAGCAATTCAGACTGAATAAAAGATGGTGCTAGATGGGTGAAAAGGGAAGATGTCACTTTAGATGACGAAATCATATTTCCAAACGTTGTCATCTGTGTGCACGTCAATGGGAAGGTGAGACTCGGTCACCATTACAGGTGGTCATGCCGTCAAAAGTTTTAATTAGAACGCGTGTTGTTGGGGGCACTTTGATAGAACTACAAAACAGACAGCCATTAATCTTATAATATATGTTTCATCATGCCGATAATTAATTAATTAAATCGTCCTCAAAAGAATGCTTCAAAGTAATTCATTAAATCAATTATATTTTCTTGCTCCGTAAAAACACACTTAACTCTCATTCATTTATTATTAATTCAGAAGTCAATTTTAATTAATTTGTCGTAGAAAAAGGATTCTTAACTCTAATTCATCAGGTATTTAAATTCCATGTCCTATAAGAACAATAACTTGCTCAAGTGCTTAAAGATTTTCAGTGGTATTAGCATATGTCAATAGCAATATTTAATGTAACAATATCACAATTATCTGCATTTTACCACAAACCCTGAAAGATGCAATATCATGCAAAATTTAAAATTTAACTTTATTATACATTTTACATCGTCAAGGAAACGTTTATGCAATAACACTTTTATTGATTTACAACAAAGTATTTGTTTGTCCACAAACAAATGTCGTTTTTTAACCGCAAAGTTTAGAATTGTATAAACCACTGTTGTAAAACATGATTTAATCAAAGTAAGCACCATTTGCTTTAACACACTTTCGTCAATGTGTAACGATGCTGTTTATGCCCCTGCTGTATAAATCAGAGTTTCTATGGTCAATGAATTATCTGAAAGTTTCTACTAAAGCTGCCTTGTTTTGAAAGTGTTTATTGTTCTAAAAGTTGTCAAAGTGCTAGAAAATTACGTTATATTAAATAATATTTATTCTTTTAATTATCAATCAAATGTTTTGCGTAGGCATGATATAGACATCAAGCCAAACACATCATATATTACACAATGTAACAAATTTTTTATTTCTTATTGTTCCCGGACAGAAAGTTAAATATAATAAATGAATGACTTACTAATAACTACACCTACAATACCAGACGTTACATCATAAAACAGATAATATACAAATCTCTAGCTGTTGTTTTTGTTATAAGTTAGGTCTCTCATGGACAGTGGTAGGGACACTCGACTCGGATTCAAATCCCCATCACACCAAATATGCTCGTGCGTTCAGCAGGGGGGGTGTTACAATGTTACTGTCAATTCTACTATTCGGATGTGAAACGAAGTTTTTAAAGTTTTTGCTGACATGAATTATACAGTTCAGTGTTTATCATATGTGTATATATACACACAAAACATCTCTTACTATAAACACTATATAATATTAATAAGAATCTCTAAATAATATTTAGTTTTACAGATCATTAAATGTATTAAATCAGTCCATTAACAATTATCAATACACGATATATTTGGCAATGAGTTCTCCATATGTATACCACACTTTAATTGGTTCTATTAAAATTTAAGAGTCACCAAATATAGTTTTTGCGTAACATTTATATAATTATTTTATTATTTAGCATAGATCATGATATAATGTAGTTGAAAACTATCAGCATGTTTCATTCATAAATAATAAAACTAAACTTAAACGTATGAACTTTATAATATATTTATAAAAATGTTAAATAAAATAAAAGTTAATTATAGTACACTGTCGTTATTTGTGTACTTAACAATACATTTAAAATATATGATGCACTTTACAAAACTATAAATATGTAGGGATGCATTCAGTTCAGTACAATTTTTTGTAATTTGTTAAACTGTACGTTTGTCAAATTTGCTTATCAATGATGAAACATTTTTCCAATCTGCCTACAAACTTATACAAAACGCTAACTGTGTATTCTTAATACTTGTTAGTGTAAAATTATTGCAAACTATGCGCAATATACAACAAATTGTCAGACTGTAACAGTCGGCTTAGAACAAATTTTCTAAATGAAAGATCGATTCTGCTCAAATAAGTGAGATTTTATTATTATTTTTAATTGTATAATGTTTAGAAAAATTATTGCAACATAATATATAAAATTTATATCATTGACAAAAGCCAGTTTTGATCTACCAAACAGCATGGATAAGTTTATTTTATGACACTTTTTAAATCAAAAACAGGACAAAAGTTTTCTTTACGTAAGCACTTGTTACACTTGTAAGCACATGTTATAAGAATTACACACAGCGTTATTTGTTTCGTTGTTTATATTTAAACACAAAGCAAGAGAATGGGTATCTGTGCTCTGCTTACTACGAGTATTAAAACCTGTCTACAAATTTATTGTTGTGTACACAAAATATACTAATTACCTAAAATATCTCAGGGAACACCAGCCATTCTGTTAATTATACAAACACATACTCTTTCATGTTCATGTTATTTTCCTACTAATTCAGTTTTCCTACATTTAAAAATAATAACGGAATGACTTACTGGTAATTCATATATTTTCTAATAAAGTACCTGAAACACTAAAAATTAACTTACAAATGCGATTCGATCATGTGTTAAAAATGATCATATGGTCACTCATGTTATGAGCAAATGATAATGACATCAATCATTATCTAAATGACGTAATCAACGATTAGGAAGAATATACTGTCACAATATAGGAGAATCTCGAATATTATTCTTTCAACAATTAGTTCGCTAATACTCAAAATAGGAAAACTTACAATTTTTTATCGATTATTCATTTTAAATCATAACATATAAATAAATCACATAAAAATTTCAGCCATAATTCTATGTTATTGAAACCCATTAAATAAGAATAGAATGCTTGAAGAATAACATTTCAGTCACACTTTGACAGTTCTCTCTTCATCTGTGGTTGTCACGAGATCATTGACACAACAATTGAATGTAAGATTACCCCTTGTGTCTAATAACTGCTGTACATACTTGTTCTATCACATTATTAATCAATCAAAAAAATCTCCATAATACCAAAAACTTTAGTTGTAAATTACCATTGTGAAAAACTTTACTTGTCAATTACCATTGTAAAAATTTTTACTTGTCAATTAACATTGTGAAAAAACTTTAGTTGTCAATTACCATTGTAATTATTCTTCGACAATTTGAAAACAGTTTTATCTCGTAACATGGATTATCTTTCATTGACATCTTATCAAATGTATAAAAATCACCAAAGTTTTGTAATCTCCTTACTTGAAACAATTTTATCACATTGTAAAAAATGTGAAAATTATTTGTGAAAAGTTGGTAAAAGTGTTATTGTATAATAAACGTTTTAATGACGATGTACAATGTTGTATGAAGTAATTTTTTTAATATTCTATGATATTTTTACCTTTTTAGAGCGGTTCTAAATGAACAGACATCTATAGTGCATAGGGTAAAATATATATATTAACGACAATGTTGCACTGAATATAGTTTTGACTTCTTAGTATATCACTGAAAAATTTTAATCTGACTGAGAAAGATATAGTTCATTTAGGATATGAAAATTAATTAACTCATGAATTAGCTAAGCGTTCTTTTCTATGATGAATTACTTACAATTAATTTAATTAATGAAGAACTTAATAAATTAATTAATAAATGAATTAGTGTTAAGCATACTTTTTAGGACGAATTATTTTTTAACCATTTAATGAATTAGTATTAAGCATCCTTTCAAAATGCTTTAATTAACTAATTATCAACATGATGAGACATGTATTATATGGGTAATGGTCGCTTCTAAGACCGTCACAAACATCCTTCTATCTAATGAAAACATTTGGATTCGTCATCTTTGACGACATCTTCCTTCCCTCGGTAGAGAGTACGTTTGAAGTGTTAGACCTAACACTGTTATTCAAATGTTGGAAATTTAAACAATTTCATACACACTTTCTCCACTGTAACAAATTTATTAAAACTATTATACACACCAAAATACCAAAACTATTATTTTGAATGTGGAAAATCAACGACTGTATTGAAGTACCGAAAATTACTTTGGCATGATGGATTAACTCGTGTTCCATGGGATTTTTCTGAACATATGCATCAATTCCTAAAGCACATTTAACCATAATATCCATAATCATGGCCTGGAATAGCTTATATACGTCTAGGTAATTTTCTTAACTAGAATATTCCTCAATATTTCTTAATAAGTCATTTATAGTTTCATCCATAGTTTGTGCCATCTAGTGAACAAAAATAGAAAGTTATATTTATAAATAAAATAATTTAAAATACTGCGCAATATGGTTATATGTTGTAAATAAATACACGTGAATGTACGTCTTATTTTTACCTGTGGGGTGAAGAATAAAGCATTAGATAACAAATTATGTATTTTCGTTAAATATCGAAGTGGGTGTTGGAATATTCTATTAGCAACATCAGTAAAATTTAAGTGAAAAATATATAATATAATTTAGTGTAAGACGGATTTATGAATCGTTAAAAATATTAAAATAAATATTTAGAAAAATATATTTCATTCTATATATGCGTCAATATTTCTCTTTTTTAACAAATATATTGTTTCTAATCTTTGTGTTGTCGAAAGGATAAACAGAAAAATTCGCGTTTTTCATATGATTGTAAGGTCATCAACTGATTAAAAGTTTCTTTTGTAGAATAACGGTTGTAACCATTGTTACTCAAAAGAGTTGTTCTTTGTTGAAATTATAAACAAAGTTGTTTATGTGGCTTGTTAAACTGCTTGATATATTTTAAAATATGATCTGGATAACGAAATTAGAACAATATGACTTCCTTTGAAACAGCATTAACTTTTTCCAATTCCATTGTTGATTTTTAGTCATATCGATGGACACACAACGGAATATCTGTGCTGTATACGCCAAGGGTATGAAAACATGTAGTTTAGTATTATAATCCTTGAAAATTACAGTTGAGCAATAGAAAGGATATTGTGGAGCAATGAATAGCGTCAAGAAACATGAATGGGGTTAATATTATGTTATACAACCCTTTTATTTTACAAAGGGTGAAACTCGATTGCACATTGTGTGAATGGGCATTCTAATTCTGAACTCTGAAGGATAGTTAAAACGTGTTTATTAAACTGTGACAGGTGGTGTTTATCAAGGCATTTATCTGGAGGTAAATATGCACTTGAGCTAAGGACACACGAACTTCTGAAAAAAGAACTGCATTTTATAGTTGTTCTAAAGAAGACATCTGTGAATATTCACGAGTTGAATAAAGTAATTAATACTTACTGTTTTAAGTTTCAGGGTAGTAAAGGAAGGGGTATTGCACTTCTAACTCTCTTCCAGCGAGTTCCACGCAGGAAAATTAGGAAGTCGTTGATAGGTTCTCCGGGTTCTATTGGTAGATCTAATTCAAAAAGACCCAAAAAACCCAGTGATAAAACACGATGCAAAAGTAATACCTTGAAGAAAACCACAATATTCAGTTATTTCACTACTGAGTACACTGTTCATTGTTTATATATACAACATATAACCAGTATCACTAATACTAAAATATTTAAGAACACGAGCTGGAACAAATAATATGTATACAAACTGTTACTCAAATAATTTTTTTCATCAGTTCTTAATATAACTGATCACAATTTGGTAAGATATTTCACAGAAAACACGATATAAATTATATTTTGTAATAAATTTGCCGTTGTTTTAAACTTGGTTTGTCAAAACTTCTTATTGTATGGTAATATTTAATGAAACAATGACAGGTTTCGATTGAAACAGAAACTTTGTGTAAAAGTTTTCAAAAACGATATAACATTAATTAGATTTACATTTTAATAAACATTTAACGAAAGGTACATGGGTAGAAAACAATCCTTACTGGTCGATCTGCAAAATCCATGAAATCCTTAATCTGAATTTCTTTTAACAGGTCGAGATCCATCACCACTAAAACTGGTCTCATTCCAAAGAAGTAGCTGGAATATGGAAATCAACATAAAAAACTGTAGCTTGTTCTTTATAAGATAACACCTTTGTTTCAGGCCTAGTTGATTGAAGTAAAACTTGAAATACTGTGTACCGCATCCTATTCACATATATATATGTTAGAATTAACATATGAAAGTTGATGAGAATATATCATTACTTCTTTTCCTGTAACAATTTGTTAATATCAGATATGTACAACTGTAACTTGGTTTAATAATAAGCTGATCAGAAAGGATAACAATAAAATCGATAATTATATGATAAGTGTCATCTCTTTGAATATCAATATGCAGTGTTAGCTGGTTGCTGCTAAGTATTAAGGAATGACTTTAAGTGTCATTACTGATACAAAATATAATAAAAATCATGTTTCAAGTTGAAATATTTTGATAGCAATGGCTAACAAGGTTAACAAGGTGAAACGTTCCGCATATAGTATGTTTTTTTTCAGGTATTTTTAAGAATTTTAACATGTTTAACAAGAAATTTAATTAATTTATTCCAGTGTCAAATAACTGATTATTTAAAAAGAAACAGAGTTACTGTAGTTAAAACAGCGTAATATAAAAAAATGTCACGTCAGTGGCTAGGGTTAGTACAGAGATTCACTAAACTTTCAATGACCGAAATTAGTAGCTGAATAATTTAGCTGGGTGCTTATTTAACAATAATTTATGTACTCATTAATTTGAATAAAACGGTTAGTTTATGGCACCACTCTAATTCCTTTATTAGTGTTCTCGGAATTTAACTCAGAGATAACTTAACGAAATCACATGATAACATACTGACCTGAATAGTTTAAGTAAATATATGAGTAATGAATGATTTAAATAATTATTAATTAATAAAGACTAGCGACCTGATCTGTTTAACTGAATGTTAATGAGCATAACTTGCTAAAGTTTAATTAATATTACTTAATAAAACTCAAAAGAACTTTTCAATTTACCAAGCGTTGAGAAGGCAGAAAAAATAATGTAGTGAAAATATTCTAAGTTATAATAGTAATTAATGAAACACTCACTGACAATAGTTTTATACAACGTTAAAAAGTGTGAATACATTGAATTCCAGGTTAAGAAACTCATTTTTACCTTACTAGTTTATGAAGATAGGTAGTGAAAATATTGTGTGTTAAGCAATTTAGTGGTAATTTCGTCAATGCTAATTATTAAAACTCAGTGAACATTTTAGTTTTACAAAGTATTGATAAGATATTTCGTATATATTCAGAAACTTTGTTTTACTTCGAAGTTATTTGACGTAAACAAGTATATACGATATAAATACAAACTTATTTGTATAAATATATAATAATTTTGTATCACTTACATAAAAACCTTTCCATACTGATCAATCCAATTTTGAACACAAGAAAGAGGTCCCTGTATTTATAGATATAAGATATCAATGGTTACTTTTCATACTATTGCGGTTAATTTATTGTCAATTTGCTAATTTAGGCGTTTAAACCACACAAACACATAAGAAAACATTTATGTTACACTTGTTACTACAACAAATTATGAATTTTTTGCTCAGAATCCTCTTGTATAGTTTATTTCTCTAAACATTTAAACAAATATCATTATACACATGTCCAGAGACGAAGAGAACTACAAGACTGTAATATTTTCGAAGTGAAAGATAAAAGTACCAGTTTAAACAACTGAATTATATTTTGAGTAAAGAATATAAAATCATACCTTCCAGTATAGTTCCCACATGTTACTAAACAACAAATTATGTTTTGGTCCTGGAATTCCTAGCTTTATAAAACTGTTGAAATGTTTTCTCCTTCTTCTGATGGTTGGAAAATAAAAAGTTAGAGTTAACAACATTCTTCAACCAAAGTACACATTCATAAGTTAACAACATCCTTCAACCAAAATATACATTCATAAGTTAACAACATACTTCAACCAAAGTATGCATTAATAATTTAAAAACATCCTTCAACCATTTTTTGATGTCATTAAGAAAGGTTAAACTTTGAACCCTTATAATGACAGTTTGTTAAGCCGATGTCTGAACTACTTCTAGACCAGTGAAAACAAAATGATGGTTATATTAACAACTAATATTCAAAACTTTGGGGGGAAACAACTTTCACACTAAGGTTACGAAATGTTAATATGATATAAAGACTTTCAAAAATATTTTTCTGAAAAATATACATGTACGTCTGTTATAATAATATCTCGAGAGATGAATACCTTTATTAACTCAACAGTCTAGTAGTGAGAGACCGTCGCTATATTAAAGAATGTTTATTTCAAAATAAAACCATCCTTATTTTATATTATACTCTGTACCTAGTCCTTTTAGTTCAGTTTGTATAGAGTGTGATAGCGTATTCTTTTACAAAAATAATTTAATTCAATGTATTAGTTTTGTAACATAAGTATGTCCTCAATCCAAATATTTATGAATAATAGTTCTGAACTCAGTACACGTGCAAGGACGTGGAAATGACAAATACAGATATTCATGTGAAATTGCCAAATGTATTGTAACTGTTGTCGTTAGTGAAAACAAAGTCTTATGTGATCAACTGTGTCGTATTCCTTTAGTATCGAAAATAATGTTGTAGCTGTACACGGATATGGAGGACAGCATAACACTTACTTTTCACCTGTTTTCTGTATAGCAACTCGGACATAAATATTATTATATGTGTTGTATGAGTATTCACGTTAGTTTGCTTCTTTATATTACACATTCAAGCTAATTTCATGAATGGTTATTTTGACTTTCTGTAATACATATTAAAACTAATTTTATGTAATCCATCAGAAACTTTTACTATTTCGTAATAAATGTTGAGATTAACATAGAACAACATTAGAAACCCCGATTTCCCTTTATTTTATAATATATTATAAGCTGCTAAACAAAATGTTAATGGTGTAGTTTGTTTTTAGAAATATCTCATTAAAAAACAGCAACTTGTTGATATGGCTGTAGTTTTAGAAAGACTCCACACACAAATCAGTACTGTTCGGAAGTAAAGTTTTAGAGCTAGCTTTGTATGAAGTGTACCTACTTAGTGCCTGTATGGCCAGGTGGTTTAAGGCGTTTGACTCGTAATCTGAGGGTCGCACATTTGAATCCCCGTCAGCTGTATAGAAAGAAAAAAGTAAAATACATATAAAATGTTCGTTATTATCTGAATAATGAACCGTTAAATAACGCAGACAAAATAAATATACATAAGAAAATGAATATTTGTCTTTTAATATAAATTATTACTGTGTAGAAGGCAGCATCTACAATTTAGTTTTATTGTTCCCTGTCACTGAACAATAATCTTTTAGAAAATACCAGTATAAAGGAAAGTCCAATGAGTATTATATATACCACATTAGATACAGGACTCTTAAAACGATCATAGCACTGATACATCAAGTATGATTGGTAAGAGAACAATGACTTTCATATTTAACTATAACTCGTTGATTCAAGGAATAACACGATGTTGGGGCCCGGCATGACCAGACGAGCGACTCGTAATCTGAGGGTGCGAGTTTGCATCCTCGTCGCGCCAAACATGCTCGCTCTTTCCGCCATAAGGGCGTTATAATGTGACATTCATTCCCACAATTCGTTGGTAAAAGAGTAGCCCAAGAGTTGGCGGAGGGTGGTGATGACTAGCTGCCTTCCCTCTAGTCTTACACTGTTAAATTAGAGACGGCTAGCACAAATAATCCTTGAGTAGCTTTGTACGGAATTCAAAAAATAAACAAACAAACACGATGCAGAGTTAACAATATGTCAGTCAGTACTTAATTAAGTTCAGGGAAAATTCATAACATCTCCAGCTGGAAACAATGTCATATAAATGTCTGAATGTTAATATTGTGTACCTAAAGACTGAATTAGACTGAAGATCTTCCAGAATTGTAAGGTTGAAAATGGAAATGTCCTGTTTACAAATTCAATATAAAAGTTGATTTTATCAGACGAATAAACTGTAACTTTGATCAGTACTATTTCTATGGATAATAATTAGCTTTTTTAAACATCTCATCTCCTTCTTATCGGTTTTTTACAAAAATATGTACGACTAGTATGCCACTAACAACAACCCCATGTAGCATAGTTAAGAATGTTATGGTAAAGCACTTTTCTTTGACACATCAAATGTAAGTTAAATCACATCTGGTGTAAAAATATGAAAACCAAAGTAAATAAATATTACAAATATATTTATTTACCAATCATATACTTGTCAAACAAAATACTCCTAGGACTCAAGTTAACAGCAAAAAAATCACTGTATTAGAGGAAACATTCCACTTGTTGGTAACATATAAGAAAATGTAAGTGTCGATCAGAGTGTCTAACAGATTTCACAAATGTTATAAAAATTACTTCTCCTGTCAATTTTTTACATTGAAAACTATTCATAATGATCAAATGTCTGTTCGTCACAAAACCTAAAAGTTCATGCATATTCATAAGCAATAAATTCAGTGTTCATAATTCTGATATGTAACAAAACCACCATTATCCTGATATCTTCCTGTAAAATCTTCTTAAATGTTAAAGATCAATCAGCGTTTTCCTTATAACTATGAATTTGCTGTTCGTATTTATGAGAATGTAGTCACATAATTTTATCTGTTATTCAAACTCCACAATATAATAATGTTGGCATTTTTAGTGTTTAAACTGCACAGAAATGGACACCAGACAGATAAAGCAACAAATAAGGTTATAATTCCCTTGTTCATCTCAAAATATCAAATAAAATATTCACAAGTTTCTTAGTCCACAGTCAGTATTACATATTAAGACATAAATGTTTAAGTTCAATTTATATAAAAATGATTTAATTGTTTAGTATTTTGTATTATAGATTTGTCCAACAATAATGTTATACACCTTGTTTATTTTTTGTAAAGCTTCTATAGGTCTCTTCCTTTTTTTTCTTTATTCTGATAAAATTCTCTGTCACTTAACATGCTGTCATCTAGTTATGGTCAATACCTTGCTATTTAGCTTTTAGTTAAAAAATCAGATTTCTTCTTTTAAAAGGGAGACTCCTTTTCATCAACATCCCATGAGCTTATTGCAGGTTACATTCAAAGCCATAATAAAATCTGAAAACTATTGTTTAAACTCACTTACATTTACTACTTCCACCATATCTGAAGGTAACCCAATCCAAAAACTAACCTTTATCTTATAGAAACAAACCTGTCTCAGCTGAAGATTACTCCAGCTCTTTTGTAAGTTTATATTTGTATCCGCTAGTCTTATAGCTACAATCAACACTCCCCATCTTCTTAACAATCTTCAGTAACTCAATCAAAGTACCTTGAACCACAAACAGTTCCTCGAATCGTAGACTGTCATTGTTGGACAACTTTTCCACTTCAATTATAATGTCAATAGCCATTTTGTGAACTACTTCCCAAAATTCAATGTTCTTCTTAAGATAATTGTTAAACATCTTAAGATAAAATGTAACACTAATGAGGCCATACTAATGACAAACAAGACAAGAAAAATGAAATATCTGTAATTATAGAAGATGAAAATATCAACATTTATTGTGATAAATGATAATAAGATGTGACAAAAAAGCATGTTTCCTGTTTTTGATTTCCGCTCGTACCTACTCAATGGCTATCTGCGCTAGCTGTCCCTGATTTAGCAGTGTAAGACTAGAGGGAAGGTAGTTTGAGATGAGATGTTCAAAAAAGATAATGATTATCCGTAGAAATAGTACTGATCCAAGTAACACTTTCATTCGTCTGATAAAATCAACTTTTATATTGAATTTGTAAACAGGACATTTCCATTTTCAACGTTACGATTCTGGAAGATTTTCAGACTAATTCAGTCTTTAGGAACGCAAGATTAACTTTCAGACATTTTTTAATGATATTGTTTCCAGCTGGAGATGTCATGAATTTTCCCTGAACTTAATTAAGTACTGACTGACATATTCTTGACTCAGCATCGTGTTTGTTTTTTATCATTTCGCACAAAGCTACTCGAGGATTATTTGTGCTAGCTGTCTCTAATTTACCAGTGTAAGACTAGAGGGAAGGCAGCTAGTCATCACCACCCACCGCCAATTCTTGGGCTACTTTTTTACCAATGAATAGTGGGATTGACGGTCACATTATAACGCCCTTACGGCGAAAAGGGCGAGCATGTTTGGCGCGACCCGGATTCGAGCCCGCGACCCTCGGATTACGAGTCGAACGCTTTAACACGTTTGGTAATGCCTGGTCTATTAATCAAGTATGACATTTTGAACGGATGGTTTATCGTTAAGCAGACTATGTTTGCAAAGATTATTAACTCAATTGTAAGCCAAATTTTTGCAAATATACTTTTCTGCTTAAATACAAACTATCCATTAAGAACAAAAATCAGAATAAAAATAGTTATAAGAATAGACTTAAGTGTTGCTATTGTAATGCTAGAATTATAAGAAAAAATGAATGACTTTAGAACACTGGTAAAAATAAAAGATTTTGATATTACAGGAATAACTAAACATAAATTATTTTGATGACAGGAATTTCTTTGAAATGCATCGTTATAAGTTACTTAATAGGAACTGAGCAGTCGAGAGAGCGAATTTCTATCAGTGGATATTAAGGGCAAAATCACTTAGCAGAAATTTCTTACAGAACCTGATGAAATTATTGAGAAACTTTTCAGTGAGATCTAGATTTCACCTGTGAATGAAGACGTAATTATGGGTGATTTTAATTTCAAACATGTCCACTGGGAAATGCTAGAGTCAAACCATGAGGAAGAAAGTTTTCTAAGAACTGTTCAAGGTGGATTTCTCCGTAAAATTGTTCAAAAGACGAACTAGAAATAATCATATTTTAGATTTATTGGTAACTTTTAATACATGGTTTGAGAACGTAAAAATTGGGGTAACACCAAGGTACATTCCTGTATTGGATTTCCTGTTTCTCTGCATACGGAAATCAGGATTAAAGATATTTTTGTCCCAAATTTAAAAAAAATAAATAAATGTTGGAGTGATGCAACAAGAATTATCAGTTGTAATTCTTAAGTCAGCTGACTTAACTGAAGACAGCGAACAAATGTGAATTTTTAAAGAAACATTTTTTAAATATTTAACAGAAATATATTCCATACAAACATTTTTTTAAATATTTAACAGAAATATATTCCATACAAACATTTTTTAATATTCAACAGAAATATATTTTAAAAAACGGTAGCTGCAAATAAAAAAAACATACAAATGGTGTAAGAAATAAAATTAAAAAAATGTTACATGCATGAGTAATTTAAGGTAACTGGTTGTTGTTGTTTTCAATTACGCACAAAGATGTACAATGAGCTATCTGAGCTCTGCCCACCACGGGTATCGAAATCCGCTTTTTAGCGTTGTAAGTCCGCAGACACACTACTGAGCCACTGCAGGGCAAGTTAACTGGTATTATAGACGATTTCGAATAACAGAAAATCATATAAGTTGGCGAAACAGGAAATTAGAACACCTAAAATGATGTATGAAATTATTTGCCTGATAACATAAGACATAATATGAATTTTTTTTTTTAAATTATATCAAGAATAAATACAGGGGATAGAACCTTTGAGGGGCGATAAAAGAAGGCTTTTATCTGATGGTTATGAAATGGCTCGGTTATTTAATTCCAGCTTTTATTAATGAAGACTTAAGCAGGATTCCTCATATTGAAAAACTGATGAATGAAAACGAAGTTGAATAAGACAGTTGCAAAAATGTTGAGCTTACTACAAGAAACTTTGAGAGTTTAAAGAATGTCTGGACTTCTCGGCGAGGTAATATTTCTCCGCGGGTTTGAAAGGTGATCAAGGATTATACATGTGAACCACTTGCCAAATTTTTGGTCAGTCATTGAATAGTGGACAAGTACCAACAGATTGAAAATTAGCTAATGTCGGTTCTGTCTTCACAAAGGTGTTCCATGAATTATAGTATTATTAGTCTTGCGACAGTTGTGGGAAAAGTTTTCAAAAGTCTAATAAAAAAAGTATTTTCAAATTCATTGAATAAAGTTTACAGTTTCATCAGACAGCCAAAATATTTTCAATAAGGAAAAATATTTCCTTACAAATCTCTGATATGTTTTCAAAATGTTACTGCATATGTAGACGCATATTTTTCAAATAGACTGGTTCGCCTATGGAATGGGTTGTCTTTGAATCTTGTGAAAATGGTAAATTTGGGTGAGTTCAAAAGAAAACTTGATAGATATATAAATAGCAATAGCTGAATTTAATATTTTCAGTTTTAGTTTAGGATGGGATAACTAATATGACCCAAGTCCATTTTCTCCCTAAAGATTATTTTATCTCTCACTATTTTGTCTTTATGCCGTTCGTAAATGTCTTCTATTGTTCTTGATAAAATAATGTAAATGATACATGTTATTTTATAATTTTATAGTTTTTAGAACTTGAGTAGTCTTACTACAGGCGAATGATGCAATTAGGTAGATTGCATTACTAAGGTTCAAAGGGAATCGTTTAATGAAGATACAGTAAGTTGACTGTGTTAATTGGGCTTTACTACAGCCATATGGCCATATCAGATATGACATCCATTTTTTTGTTTCACTTTACAAATAAAAAAATATAAGTACAATTCACAAAGTTTGACAGTCACGTAGGTTTGCATGCAGATCTTTTGTTTTCATTTATATATTTGATTATATTACAGGCCTGGCATGGCCAAGCGCGTAAGGCGTGCGACTCGTAATCCGAGGGTCGCGTTGGTCTTTTCGTTGGTAAAAGAGTAGCCCAAGAGTTGGCGGTGGGTGGTGATGACTAGCTGCCTTCCCTCTAGTCTTACACTGCTAAATTAGGGACGGCTAGCACAGATAGCCCTCGAGTAGCTTTGTGCGAAATTCCAAAAAACAAAAACAAAACAATTATATTACACGTGCTTTACAAGTGTTATAATATTCTTCAGGAACGCAGAGAAATTTTTATCTTATGTTTCGAATTGTTATTTGTATATTACATATGTCTTAAAAAAGCTAATAGAGTTTCTATAGACTGATTACAGCTTCTACTTTCCTTACTCAAGCACACTTTTTTTACAATCGTTATCATAAAAAGGATGCCTATTTAACTATCCTGTGTTTTCTTTCGTTTCTCATAATTCCATCCATATAAGTATGATTTTTTATTGTTCTTGAAGAAATTAATATCACTTATATAATTTTAACAGTATTTATATATGTGGAAGATGTTATCGTCACCCAGGATACTGTTACTTTGGGGCACACAGTATTCTGAAGGATCATAATATATTTGTCGTTTAACTTCACATTATTTTTTTAATAAATCATATATTATATTTAGTAATTTACTTTACACAATTTTATATTCTTGGAAAATTCTAATTTAACTTCTGTGTATGTTTTCATTTTGTAACAAATAAATATGACAGAAGAATGATGTACTGTTTGACTTCACTGTTATTTAAAATAACAATATTTATCATTCACTTATAAAACTTTGACATAAACCTCTGTCTGACGTTAACATTGTTGCTTGTTAGGAAGTACAAAGGTCACTCATGTGATCACTCATAGAAACAGAGCAGGCACTGACGTTCAGACGGGTATCGTCATCATCTCTGGTGGCATTTTTGTATGGCTCCACTTCGATGAACTATGGTGACACGTGTATCAACACTCTCTCTGTCTTCAATCTTTAACAGCAATACGCCATCTGACGATACTTCCTGGAATTATGACGTATTTTTTTTCTGATGACTTTATTCTTTGTGGGGTTTATAATTCCATTTTCTCCACCTCTTTTCCTAACATCTAAGATGGACGTTCATGTAACACCCTCTGGCGTCGTGCCGGGCAATAAGTGCATTAACTACTCACACATTTCTTCCCAAACAGCTAACACCACAATGTGTTTGGTGTTTTAATAAAATATAACCCCAAAATGCATTTTCGTTTCATAACTGTTATTCTCTGAATTATTGAAGTAATATAATAAAGCTATAATTGCAGTATAATACTACTGAAAGTTTTAAGTCTTATTTTTCTAAGTCATTTAGTTTCAAAAATATCAGTTTGGAGAACTTTTATTGATTAAGGTAAAACACATCATTTCTTATTTGAATATTGAATATTGGAAGGTACGAAGTATTTCAAATAGATAAACGAGATACGCACTTTGACAAAAATATACGTGAAAGTGTACCACAAACTCAATATTCAATCCTATTTAAAACATTTTTACACTGCTTATTGAACATCCAGTTGTGGACCAGCTTAAAGAAGGTTATGTTGGTGTTTTAATACGTCATTTCGGGGAATTTCTTGAAACAAATTTTAGAAAAACTCCATTTGCAGGATTCATAATATTCATACCGAGTTTGATGGTCAGTTTCTGACAGAAAAAACAACAACAAAAACATTATTATAAAGAATTGTAATTTAACTTTAAATTAGTTTCTCTCTATATATTTTGTGCTTGAAAAGTTAAAAAACAAAAGTTATTCTACTGCAGAATTCAGATAATTTGCAATCAAAGGTTTATGAGTGGATTACGCAAAAACAGTTGTAAATTATGAGAGGTTTAATTTAATGAAGTCAAAGTTAACATATATTTATTTGATTAAACGTATATACTCGATTAATACCATCAAAATAGTAAAATTATATATGTCAACATTCAAATAAAACCATTTTAACTTAGGACTTGACCTGTTCCCAAATAAATATTTTCCAAGAAGGATATATCACCTTGACATTTATCTCTATGAACACGTTGCTTAAAATTAATTATCATTAAAGTGTACAATTACAAGTTTTAAAAGGAAATTTATATTTATTTGAACGTAAATTCCAATACGCTAGAAAACGAAGAAACACCAAAGATTAGAAAAATTCACAAGCATACTACGTACATGTGATTGTTTGTTTGTTTTTTGAATTTCGCGCAAAGCGACTTGAGGGCTATCTGTGCTCGCCGTCCCTAATTTAGTGGTGTAAGACTAGAGGGAAGGCAGCTAGTCATCACCACCCACCGCCATCTCTTGGGCTACTCTTTTACCAACAAATAATGGGATTAACCGTCACATTATAATGTCTCCACTAGCATGTTAGTGTGAGAGGGATTCGAACTCACGAACCTCATATTACGAGTAGAGTGCCTTATTCACCTGGCCATGCCGACCCATTTTCTGAAAACATCATTATTATTGTCTGAAAAGTCTAAAGTTGAAGTGAAATTTGAGTTACACTGTTACAGATACACAGAATGTAATATGTTGTTTTTAATGTCTGATTCTATATTTGACACTTGTTAAAAGAGTCAATATAGCATAGCAAAAAGAAAATGTAGATTACCCACATACAGTTTATATAAAATTTAAAAAAAACCTTCACTTTTTCAAAAGTATATTATTCTATATACATATACATACGTAGGTGTGTTTTTGGTTGGACGTGATAAATATATATTTTATTATGGTTACCTTTTCTGTTTTCTCACAAGGCATCAAGTAGTACTTCTGAACTGTTCTAAATATACCATCTTGGTTTCTAGCTGAGCGAATCTCATCCCAATACAGTTTTTAGGTCCATGTCCAAATGGTTGCCAAGCAAGTGGATGGTGGTCGTGATTATCAACAGAAAATCTGAAATATATCTGAAGTTAAAATTTGGGGGTAAAGTGTTGGTAAAGTTGTTAAAACAATAACACTTTTGTCGTATAAAATATATATATATATATATATATATAAAGTTACGTTCGCAAAATTTGAGAAACTTAAGAATTTTTCTTCTATTTTGAGCAAAATATTCGATAGCTTACTAAATACAGAATCGATTGTCTTACACAAGTTTATAAATGATATTAAACATAACTGATATGCGATGTCCCAAAATAAGTTTCCTGTAATAATTGCGTAATTACTATATAATTTCATTTTTCTCTCACTTGAAATAATAAATAGCATAACTTAACATATTAAAAAAGCAGGAATTTTGAATAAAATATTTTTACTTACTAGAAAAACATTAAATCAAGTAACGACCATTTCGCAACTGTTTAAGTAAAGTTAGAACACCATTTTTTAAAATGCTTTCAATATTTTAATTCTCCTTCGTATCGCTATAGATACAAGTTACGAAAGAATGAACCAAGTTTTTGTCAGCTGTTCAAACTAGTTTATGGCAGTTTCTCGACCTTTCGCCAGTTTACTGTTGTCATGGTTATATTTTTCGTTGAAAGACATATTTTAACCCTATCGAATGAGTGCTACTGATAAAACAAAAGCAGACAACATATAAAAATGAAAATGTTAAACACTGAAGTGAAGAAAACTGTTACAACGGAATGTTTAGAACAGCAAATGGCTCCGAAGACAAAGACAACCTCTCCGTAAAATGGTCACAAAAGAGGACCTTCCAACCCAAAGGCTTTTTCTATAAACATAAGCATATATTTTGCTATTTTAATAAAGTAATAAACAGAAACAAAGAAAAGAAGTCGATTGAAAGTCGCAAGCTTTATATAAAACTAAAATATTTTTCATCAAGCGAAATATCGAAGAAACAAGAACAGTGGTAATTATCCTCTATAAACTTGTCAAGTGCCCTCATGTAAATGATGAGGTTGAATAATTAGCACTTGCTATTCAAGTAATTTTACCTTATTAACGAGTGTGCGCGTGTGCGTTTTTTCTTATAGCAAAGCCACATTGGACCATTTGCTGAGTCCATCGAACCCCTGATTTTAGCGTAGTAAATTCGTAAACTTACTGCTGTACCAGTGGTGGACTCCTATTAACTAGATTGTCATAGTTATAATCTTACACACTTAATAGTGTGATTGAATTAAACGCCATTTCACCACTCGTATCTTGAACCTTTCAATAAAAACGCCATTAGGCTGGCAATTAGATATCTGGCATTATTGGAAAGTCATTTTGTCTTTATTTTGCACTATTATACTGCGTTACCTATAACTTCAAGAAAAGAATATAGTGCATTAGTAGCTGCAAGGTCAGGCAAGGTGAAAAGAAACAAAGCAAACACAATATATATATATATGTTGTAATTACCTTTCTGGATCGAACGTTTCATGGTCTGGCCACAGAGCTGGGTTATGATGAAGGTGGTAAACAGGAACCTGTATAGCTGTTTCTTTCGGAATTTTAATGGATCCATATGTTATATCTCTATATGTCTCACGATTAACAAATCTATTAATATAAAATAAACGAAGTATTATAGCACAACCGTAATTTACAGACAAAACACCGAAATTCCACTGAGATTCTAGCATGGTAACCGATACATTATTTGTTGTTTTACGTTATTATTTGCTCTATCATTCAGTCAAATTGACCACATTTTGATGAAACATGTTTAGAATATTATTCCTTATTCTCCTGCCAAAAGTGATCCAAGTGCGTTGATAAGAAACGACGTACGGACATACTTTCGTATTTTTTGAGAGCTGAACATGATCAATGCAGAGTAACGTGTATGAACTTTACTGAGTGACCTTCTAGTTCCTTTTATGTTGGTATAAACCCTACATTTGACCACCCCCTGACTTATACTCACATTGTCTACATTTATGTCCCTATTTTTCCCAAACTGTAAATTGTTAATACATTTCACTACACAACTACTTCGTCAAACTAACGAAGTTTATGACCCTTAGTGATCTTCTAGTTCTATATAATTTAATGTGTTCTATATAATTTAATGTAGTAAATTGCTTAGAAATTCCTACTATTTTCCTTTGTTTTCCATATCGTTGGTATAAGACATTTTTGATTTTATAGTATTTCCCTCGTATTTGTTGGCTACCAGAAATATTTTGATTTTTATGTTTACGTAAAAAATATTCAAAACTTACAGGTAAACTGGTGGATAAACCCGGAGACATTCCCTGAAAACCTGATCCAGATAACGGAGTTTATGGACAGACAAGTAGTCCAAGTGTCCTCCCTAATATATTACATTTCTGTGAACGTTATTTTATTAAACAAAGTACACATCAATTCGATCTTATCGTACGAAATGAATAATCTAAGTTTGATGTATCCTTCATAGAAAAATGATTATTAGATTTATAAAGTTAATACTTTACTCGAGATTTCTAGATTATGTGAGTAAATTCATAAGTTTTGTGAAAGTATTTTCTGAACTCTGTTTAAGGTAAGCACTGTTCTCAACAGCTGAAACTTTCAAAATGATATATCACTAACAAGCCAAAGTGGTGAACTGTATTGTAATTTACGTACTTTTTCAACGAGCTCGTCTACCTCTTGTCTTAATTTTTCTTGGACTTTAGGGTGCTGCACCAGTAGGTGTACGGTGTAACCAAGAGCAGAACTCGTTGTTTCATAGCTGAAAGAAAAATATATGTTTGTTGTCCTTATGCACAATGGATAACCTGTGCTCGGCCCAGCATCAGCATCTAAACTCGATTAAATAAACTTACTGCAGAGACACAGGGTTGACTTCAATATGAAATGAGTTATACATAAACAAGAAAGAGAAGAAAAAATTGAAGTTCAAAAGGAATATGAACTTTGTTATGCCCTAAAGTTAAAATTATAATAGTAATATATTAAGGGTAATATTATTACTTCTGAGTATTTCTAACTGTTGAAGTAACTTAGTTAATGATAATATATATATTACAAGTTAATATACTAGATTATTTGTGATGACGGAACTGTTAAACTAATCGCAATTAATATGCCATTACAACCAGCAATATATTGTAATTAATGATAAAATGACCAATAAAAGAACTACAGTTACCCTGCTACTAAAGCCAACATAGAGTTGTACAACACTTCATTGTCAGATAGTCCACTCTTGGAAACTATAATGATACAAGAAATGTATAATAGGTATTCAAATGAATATAATACTTTTATGAAATTATGTTATTAATGAATATAATTTTACTTATATCTGCAAATCAAAGTACATATAACACGTATCAGGAGTATGTTCTTGTCCTAACCTGAGTAAACATTAATTTTACTGGTCACAACATTACCTGAAGTATTACAGTTAGAAGTTTTTACGGTTTCATGGACATAATTGTTGTTTGTGATAATGTTTCAAGTTCCTATTTATTAGTTGCTAAAACCTGGATCACAGTTACATGGAAAGGAAGATGATCATGGTGTTATAACGGGTTATAATAAATAACATTAAACTGGTCGTTAACATGTGTACTTTCGTCAGGATTTGATTTGTGTGTTTCTTCTCCAGCGGTTAGTTGACTCCCTGTAACCTTCGTAACGTTGACACTGATGTTCTGAGAGTCCATCATTAACTGGAGGAGATCATTCCGTCGTTTCTATATAAGAACAATAAAAAACAATCCATTGTTACCGATAGCAACACTCTAGTAGTTTAGGCATTACACATATAAGAAACTATAGTATTTTCTTTTATATCATAATCTATTTTCTTAGCCTAAAGTTTTTCTTTGTCATTAACTTATGATTCGCAGATACTTAAAACGTTTTCGGACAAAGATCAGTATTCTAACGTTTAAGTTATTTATATTGAAACGAATTAAAATAAGCATATCAGAAAATCTCATGAAAACAACACTCGAAATAAAGTTGTGGTGGAACGGGATGTATCAGAACCATGTGTGAAGCTGAAGTGTTTTCAAATTATGTTTTAATTCGTTGTTTACGTGTTTGGTATATATATTCAAAATAAGAACAATATATAAATAATTTTCCATGTATAAACATTATCTTTGTTTTATTAAAAAATAATTAGTACTGCTTTACATTAATTCCTCCATTTATAGTAGTTAACGTGGTATATTCGTTTGTATGATTGTTAATAAAGTATACGCAAAGCTACTCGAGTGATTCGCTAAAATGATAGATTACAAGAAAGGCAACAAGAAAACACCGTTCACTGCCAATGAAAACACAGTTTACCTGACTGTTTTGTTTGTTTTTGGATTTCGCGAAAACTAATCGAGTGCTACCTGCGCTAGCCGTCCCTAATTTAACAATGTACGACTAGAGGGAAGGCAGCTTTTCATCACCACCCGCCACCCGAGAAGATATTGTGGAGCAATGAATAGCCTTAAGGAAAATGAATGAGGTTATTTTAATGTTAAGCAACCCTTTTATTTTATAAAAGGGTGAAATTTGATTGCATGTTGTGTGAATGAACTTTCTAATTGTGAACTGTGAAGGATAGTTAACACGTGTTTAATAAGCTGTTACAAGTGGTGTTTGTCAAGTCTTTGTCTGGATGTAAATATGCATTTGAGCTAAGGACACACGAACTTCTTAAAAAAATAACTGTATTTTATAGTTGTTCTAAAGAAAACATCATGCGGATATTCACGAGTTGAATAAAGTTTTTAATACTTACTGTTTTAAGTTTCAGGGTAGTGAAGGAAGGGGTAATTACACTTCTAACTCTCTTCCAGCGAGTTCCACGCAGGAAAATTAGGAAGTCGTTAATTGGTTCTTCGGGTTTTTTTGGTGGATCTAATTCAAAAAGACTCTAAAAACCCAGTGATAAAACACGATGCAAAAGTAACACCTTGAAGAAAACCACAATTTTCAGTTATTTCACTACTGAATACACTGTTGATTCTTTACATATCACCACATACAACCAGTATCACAAATACTAGAATATTTAACAACACGAGCTGTAAGAAATAATATGTATACAAACTGTTACTCAAATAAATTTCCTCATCATTTCTTAATATAATTTATCACAATTTGGTAAAAGATTTTACAGGGAAAAACAATAAAAATTATATTTTGTAATAAATTTGGCGTTGTTTTAAACTTGGTTTGTCAAAACTTCTTATGTTATAGTAATATTTTATGAAACCATGCCAGGTTTCGATTGAAAGAGAAACTTTGAGTAAAGGAGTTCAAACACGATATAACAATAATTAAATTTACATTTTAATAAACATTTAACGAAAGGAACATGGATAGAAACAATCCTTACTGGTCGATCTGCAAAATCCATGAAATTCTTAATCTGAATTTCTTTTAACAAGTCGAGATCCATCACCACTAAAACTAGTCTCATTCCAAAGAAGTAGCTGGAATACGGAAATCAACATGAAAACTGTAGCTTGTTCTTTATAAGATAACACCTTTGTTTCAGGCGTAGTTGCTTGAAGTCAAACTAGGGAAACTGTGTTGTCTTACACCGCATCCTATTCACACATATATATGTTAGAATTAAGACATGAAAGTTGATGAGAATATATCATTATTTCTTTTCCAAATAACTGTCCTGTATCAATTTGTTAATATCAGATATGTACAACTGTAATAAGCGTATCAGAAAGAAAAACAATATAACCGATAATTAGTTTACGTTTTCTTTTTACCAACAGATGAAGCTGAAGTGTCATCTCTTTGAATTTCAATATTTAGTGTTAGCTTATTTGCTACTAAGTATTAAAGAATGACCCTAAGTATCATTATTGATACAAAATATAATTAAAATCATGTTTCAAGTTGAAATATTTTGATAGCAATGGCGTATAGTTGGATTATCTATAGTGTGGGACTATTTCTTACAATACTAGTTGGGTAAACTCAGGTAATCGTCGCAATTTTATATTCATAGATTCAGTTGCTTTACGAATCAATCAAATATCTGCTACTTTCCATTGGCTTCTAAGTAGCTAATTTCCAGATTGTAGTTTCTATACCTAATAATGCTATGTAAACAAAGTGAAACGTTCCGCATATAATATGCTGCTTTTAAGTATTATTAAGAATATTAACTAGTTTAACAAAAAAAATTAATTTATTTATTCCAGTGTCAAACAACTGATTATTTTAAAAAAACAAAACAGAGTTAATGTGGTTAAAGAGCTTTATATAAAAATTGTCCCGACAGTTGCTTTGGCTAGTACAGAGATTCCTTAAACTTTCAATGACCGAAATTAGTAGCTGAATAGTTAGCTTTGTGCTTATTTAACAATAATTTATGTACTCATTAATTTGAATAAAACGGTTAGTTAATGGCACCACTCTTATTGGTTTATTTTTGTTCAAGGAATTTAACTCAGAATAACTTAACGAAAACACATGATAACATACTGACCTGAATAGTTTAACTAATTATATGAGTAATGAATGATTTAATTAATTATTAATTAATAAAGACTAGCGACCTGATCAGTTCAACTGAATGTTAATGAGCATAACTTGCTAAAGTTTAATAAATATTAATTTATAAAACAATAGTTTTATACAACGTTGAAAAGTGTGAATAGAGATTGAATTCTATGTTTCTAAACTCATTTTTACTTTGCTACTTTATGAAGATAGGTGGTGAAAACATTCTGTGTTAAGCAATTTAGGGGTAGTTTCGTCAATGCTAATTATTAAAACTCAGTCAACATTTTAGTTTTTCAAAGTATTGATAAGATATCTCGTATATATTCAAAAACTTTGTTTTACATCGAGGTTAGATGACGTAAACATGTATATACGATATAAATACAAAATTCTTTCGTATAAGTATATAATAATTATATATCACTTACATAAAAAACCTTTCAATGTTGATCTATCCAACTTTGAAGACAAGAAAGGGTTCCCTGTATTTATAGATATAAAATATCAATGGTTACTTTTCTTATTATTGCGGTTAATTTATTGTCAATTTGCCTGATTTAGGCGTTTAAACCACACAAACACATCAGAACACATTTATGTTACACTTGTTACTACAACAAATTATGATTTTTTTGCTCAGAATCCTCTTGCATAGATTATTTCACTAAACATTTAAACAAAAATCATTAACACACATATCCAGAGACGAAGAGAACTACAAGACTGTAATATTTTCAAAGAGAAAGATAAAATTACCAGTTTAAACAATTGAATTATATTTTGAGTAAATAATATAAATTCATACCTTCCAGTATATTTCACACATGTTACGAAACAATAAATTCGGTTTTGGTCCTGGAATTCCTAGCTTTGCAAAACTGTTGAAATGTTTTCTCCTTCTTCTAAAGTTTAGAAATTAAAAGTTAGAGTTAACAACATTCTTCAACCAAATTACACATCTAGAAGTTAACAGCATCATTGAACCAAAGTATACATTCATACGTTAACAACATACTTCATTCAAAGTATGCATTCACAAGTTAACAACATCCATCTTCCATTTTTAATGTTGATAAAAGAGTGCAAACTTTGAACCCTTATAATGACAGTTTTTTTACGCTGATGTCTGAATTCCCTCTGGACTAGGGAAAACAGAATGATGGTTATCTTAACAAATAATATTCAAAATTTAGGGGTGAAACAACTATCTCACTAAAGTTACGAAACGTTAATATGATATGGAAACTTTCAAACATTTTTGTTTTCCGAAGGATATATATGTACGTCTGTTATAATAATATCTCGAGAGATGAATACCTTTATTAACTCAACAGTTTAGTAGTGAGAGATCGTCGCTATAGTATAGAATGTTTGTTTGAAAATAAAACCATCCTTATTTGATATTATAATCTGTATCTAGTCCTTTTAGTTCAGTTTGTATAGAGTGTGATAACGTATTCTTTTACAAAAATAATTTAATTCAATACATTGGTTTTGTAATATAAGTATGTCCTCAATCCAAATATTTATGTACAATAGTTCTGCACTCAGTACACGTGCAAGGGTGTGGAAATGACAAATATATTTTAAATGTTGTCGTCAGTGAAAATTAAGTATCGTGTGATCAACTGTGTCGTATTGCTTTAGCACCGAAAATAATGTTGTTGCTGTACACGGATATGGAGGTTAGCATAACACTTAGTTTTCACCTGTTTTCTTTGTAGCAACTCGGACACAAATATTATTATATGTTTTATATGAGTATTACACGTTAGTTTGCTTCTTTATATCACACATTGAAAGTAATTTCAAACTATCCACGAAGGGTTAATTTGACTTTCTGTAATACATATTGAAACTAATTTTATGTAATCCATCAGAAAGTTTTACTATTTTCTAATAGATGTTGAAATTAACATAAAACAACATGAGAAAACTAAATTTCCCTTTATTTTATAATATGTTATAAGCTGCTAAATAAAATGTTAATGATAGAGTTTGTTTTTAGAAAAATCTCATTGCCCCCCACTATTACAGCAGTATGTTTTCGTATTTCAACGCTAAAATCAGGGATTCGTTTCCCCTCGGTGAGCTCAGCAAATAGCCCGAATTGGCTTTACTGACAGAAAACACACGTAAAAAAAACACACACAAAAATATCTCATCAACAAACAGCAACTTGTTGATATAGCTATACCTTTAGAAAGATTCCACACACATATCAGTACTGTCTGACAATAGAGTTGAAGAGCTAGCTTTGAATGAAGTATACATACTTTAATGCTGACATGGCCAGGTGGATTAGGGCGTTCGACTCGTAATCTGAGGGTCTCGCGTTTGAATCCACGTCACACCAAACATGCTCGCCATTTCAGCCGTGTAGGCGTTATAATGTGACGGTCAATCCCACTATTTGTTGGTAAAAGTGTAGCCCAAGAATTATCGGTGGGTAGTGATATCTACCTGCCTTCCCTCTAGTCTTACACTGCTAACTTAGGAACGGCTAGCGCAGAGAGCCCTTGTGTAGCTTTGGGCAAAACTGAAAACAAACCTACTTTTACGTATTTTATTAAAAAGGAAAATGTTCACAACAAGTGAAACCAGTAGCCTGCACAGAAAAGATGTTTCATGTTGAAAAAAATGTCTTTCATATCTCTATAATATAGAAAAATCTACTTACAGTATCCATATTGTGAACAGTATTATGAAAAGGACGATCGTTACTGGTCCGAACATTGTGTTCAGAATGTAAACAATAAACTAATGAATAAACTAACAAAATAATTATGGTCACTGAAAAACGAAACAAAACAATCACGTTTGCAATAAGACAAATTAAACACTTTAAACTTTATACAGGGAAGTATGACTTCTCTATATGACTTTCAGCACAACTATTCTGTACAATTCGTCACTATTTGTTACGGTGATAGCCGGGTCTTTTTATACCATTAAGTAAGGATTATGAGACCAGCCGTCCAGTAATTAGAACCAATCAGAATCAACGTTTAAATTCGCCAATGAAATTCATGTTAGAAAAGATAGCAACAAGAAGTACACGCAGGCCTCACAAGGTCAAAGTGTTCAAGACTTGACACAAAATTAATTGTTCTCTGATTACACTATGTAACACAAACTTTGTTCCTGGATAGTATGTGTTGTTTTTTAATTGCTTATATTGTAAAAGTACAGTAACTGGCCATTATTTCCTTCAAACGTTGCTTTTGTGGCTTGGATAATGAAATTTTGAAATTAACTTATTTTCTATGTAAAAACGGACAAATTTCCATATTTTCATTTAAACGGTGTGCAAACAAAACAACAGTTGAATCAATATTTGCATGTATTTGTACTGAAGTTATACAAAATGTTTAGAAGTTAGTAGTTTTTTCGAGATTTGTGACTTTTATGATTTCGTTATACGCTCCTTGGTTGTGGCGTTCAAATTCCAATAATCTTGTTTGAAACGCTCGCCTTGTTCCTCTGAGTGTGCTCCCTAGTTCTCCATGAATTTATCAAGATAAGCTTCAAGGATATGGACTTTCAGGGACATCCTGCTGCCCGTTTTGCAGTAGTTTTTACCAGAGCCTCAAACAGTTCCACGTAATTTTCGGCCTTGTGATTGCCCAAGAAGCCTCAAATCACTGCGACAAAGCTACCCCAAACATTTTTCCCTTGCTACTGAGCTTCTTGAGGAATGCACTCTAGTGTCTTCTTTCTCTGTGGTCCAACGAAGACACCAGCTTTTACCTTTGCCTCAGACAGTTTAGAGAAGAAGTCGTGAAGGTACTTGAAGGCTGCAGACTTGTTATCAAGAGCTATGAAAATTGTTTCATAAAACCCAGTTTTATGTACAATGGTGGGAATAACACCTTTTTGAAGTCCACTAGTGGCTCAAACTTCACATTATGCCTCCTTACAGAGAAATGTGTCCGTTGTGACCAGTGCTTCCTGTTGTAGTGCGCTGCGGGTTCTATGCTGTCCCAAAGGTAAAGATATCAGAGAAACTTGGTAAAGCCTCCTTGAAGACCCATCAGGAATGTCACAATATTGAAGTATCCGATAACCTCTCACTCATACTCATCATACTTCAAGGCTTCTAACAAGGTCTTGACGCTGTTGTATTCCTCTTTGAGGTGCACCGAATGAACCAGGGAAGAGACGGATACTTATTACCGTTATGGAGCAACACAACTTCGAGACTTCACACATCAAACAATAGTTGGGTAAGAAAAAAAAAAAGGTTCTTTCACCTTTTGAAAACTCTGGGAGTTACAGGGTATCTTGTGTTTGTGTTAAAATTGTGAAGATGTGTTTTATGCCACATCAGGCAATCTGTTCAGTCCACAAAGGGGAACTATTAACACTGATTTCTTGAAGACGCGTGTTTTTTCTATTATCATAAGTAGTTAAACCTTATGAGACATGATGATAGTTTGTGGTTACCAACGGCTTTATGGTTATTGAAAACCGATAACTCGAAAGTGCGTATGAATAAATCGATACGTTAAAAATAAATACCTTACTAAAAGGTCTGTGTATTTGTTGTGTTAACATATATCTGGAATAATTCTAAACATAAACTAGACAGTATCGTTAACAGAACCTGCAATATTTAAGGAAGGAAATAAACTCTTCCAATACTGAAGTAGTGATGTTTGCGTGTTTTCTTATAGCAAAGCCACATCGGTTATCTGCTTAGTGGAATCGAACCCTTGATTTTAGCGTTGTAAATCCATACGCAGGGGTGATCATAATTTAATTTGTAAGAAAGTAGAAGAATCAGCTAAAGTCAAATAATATAGTTGTTGTGGAGATAAAATATATAAAAAAGAATAAAGAAACTGTTGCAATCTTTTACATAAAAATAATTTTTCGTTACACATAAAACATACGTGATTACTCGTATATAAGTTCTTGTAATTGTTTTAGTAAGTTAAACATGGAATTCCAAGATATTTTTGTAAATAAACGTTTTCTCTTGAAGAAAAAATCAATGCTTTCACAAAGTGAAAATAAATATTGAAAGTACAGTGATTCGTACTTTTATCATCAGAAACTTAATAAATCTATCTAATTTTTATTCACAATATAAGGTAACGGTATATCATCTTACAAAATAATTAAGTTTATAGTTTGAAATTATTTGTTTACTAGAGATAAGAACAAATACACAATTAAAAGAACAGTATAATTTGTACGGAAGATTAATAATATATATAAATATATATATATTTGAGTGAATGTAATTACATTTTAATGAAGTTAAGTAAACAAAATCACAAGAAAAGACTGCTTTAAAACAGCAAATCGAAACCTCTAACTAATAATATTAGTTTGTTATAACGTATAAAACAAGTCGAAATAAGAATAAATGAAATAAAAAAGGCTCACAAATTGAAAAGATTCAAGGGTACAAGTAATAACCTGGGATTATAAAATATATCCTAGGTTTTGGAGGGGACTGTGGAAGTAAAACCTACATTGTGGTCGGTATACACCGTCTATCTCTCTAAACCTACATTCGCCAGTCTCACATAAGAAATGCAAGAGTAACAATAAATATATGAATAGAAATAAGGAGAGCGAGATATGGGTGCCCACAACATCCCACATCTATATCACCCTTCACTGCCTGCAGACAGTTGTGGGAAGGTGACTGTTTTACCAACAAAAGAAGAAAAAATTAATTAAAAGAAAATAAAGAAATATAATACAACCATTTGGGGGTAAGTAACGTTAACTTCAAGAGGTAAATTTTCAACTTTAATGTGTATTATATAAAATCAAACAACTACACGTGGAGAGTTTGAGATTAGTTTAAATGTGTGATATAAAATAAGAAAGCAACGTGTAATACTCATGATATACAAAGAATATTCGTTGCTAGACAGAAAAGTGTTCAATAACTCAGTGTCACGCTTACCTATATATTTGTGCAACGACAAAATTATTTTCGGTGCTAAAGCAATACGACACAGTTGATTACACGATACTTAATTTTCACTGACGACAACAGTTAAAATATATTTGTCATTTCCACGTCCTTGCACGTGTACTGACTGCAGAACTATTATACATAAATATTTGATTTGAGGACATACTTATATTACAAAACCAATGTATTGAATTAAATTACTTTTGTAAAACAATACGTTATCACACTCTATACAAACTGAAATAAAAGGACTAGATACAGAGTATAATATAAAATAAGAATGGTTTTAATTTCAAACAAACATTCTCTGATATAGTGACTGTCCTTCACCACTAGACTGTTGAGTTAATAAAGGTATTCATCTTTCGAGATATTATTATAACAGACGCACATATATATTCTTCAGAAAACAAAAATGTTTAAAAGTTTTCATATCATATTAACGTTTCTTAACTTTAATGTGAAAGTTGTTTCTCCTCCTAAATTGTGAGTACTAGTTGTTAAGATAACCATCATTATCTCATCCCGGGGCTAGAGGGAGTTCAGAGATCAGTGTAAAAACCTGTCATTATTAGGGTTCAAAGTTTGCACTTTCTTAGTAACATAAAAAATCTTCACAAGTACATTGGAACATGAGATACAAAACTGTCTTATTTACTAAAGATTAGAAGAAGGAGAAAGCATTTCAACAGTTTTGTCAAGCTGGGAATACCAGGACATAAACCTAATTTGTTATTTGGAAACACGTGAGAACTGAAGATGTGATTTGGTGTCCATTAATTAAAATAAATTCATACGTTTAAACTAATAATTTTAGTTTCTCACTCAGAAGACATTACAGTCTTGTAGTTACTCTCTGTGTCTGGAAAGTGTATAATTATTTTTATTTAAAAGTTTAATGTATTTATCTATTTAATGGAATTTAAACATAAAACTCTCTTAATTAAATTAATTAACAATATTGCTTCCATTAATTAAGAGTTTCGTAAGGCTAAGGAGTAAATAAAATATTATGAAATAAACATCCTCTCAAGGTAGCTGGGAGATAGTTTCGGTCATAGAAAGATTATAGAAACTCTACAATTACACTCGCCAGAACCTGACTAATATTAACGTATTTCTTCCTGAACCTCGTTTTAACTATGTGTTTAATAAACATATATCAGTTAGAAATTTACGCTCGCCAGAACCTAACTAATATTAACGTATTTCTTCCTTAACCTCGTTTTAACTATGTGTTTAATAAACATATATCAGTTAAAAATTTACACTCGCCAGAACCTGACTAATATTAACGTATTTCTTCCTTAACCTCGTTTTAACTATGTGTTTAATAAACATATATCAGTTAGACGGTGGGGACGTCTATATCTAGACGTATATTCAAATAAATATTTAGAAAATATATTTCGTTCTACATTTGCGTGAATACTTTCTTTTTTTTACAAATATATTGTTTTTAATCTTTGTTTTGTCGCCTTTCAGGTGTGTCGGCGTATAATGTGACGTTCAATCCCACTATTCGTTGGTAAAAAAGTAGCCCAAGAGTTGGGGGTGGATGGTGATGACTATCTGCCTTCTCTCTTGTCTTACACTGCTAATTTAGGGACGGCTAGAGCAGATAGCTCTCGAGTGGCTTTGTGCGAAATTGAAAAACAAACAAACAAACAAAGAGAACATGATTCCAATAGGGAACGAAGGTTATAAAAACTACAGATCTGAAGCAACAGAACACGATTCCAATAGGAAACGAAGGTTATAAAAACTACTGATGTGAAGCAACGGAACACGTTTCCAATAGGGAACGGAGGTTATAAAAATAGAGATACAAAACTCTTCACCAACAAGAAAAATCTAATCAACCACCGTATAAGCACTAATGTTCAGCTTGTAATCACGATAATCCAGTCACAGAAATATCACACTTCAATATGATGTTGCTTATATGGAAACATGGTCTAATCTGAAGCATCTATATAGACATGCTGCCAAACTGTTAATTTATTCATCAGATTAAAGTGTGCTCTAAATGTAACTTGTAACAAAACTTAATGTTACTGAAAAGCTCAACAAAACTTTATGTTCAAGAAATGTTTTAAACATTTGAAATGTTGCATTAAACGTATTGAAACAATAGGTGTATCAAGCTTTCATTAGATGTGGGCTTCACATTCTTCAAAAAACTTTACTTTTATGAGAAAATTTCTTCTTAAATGTTCCTTCATAATATTTAAGGTGACTGATATTTTCATGTAATATAAATTATACAATCTGACGAATATTATCTCTTATAAAACTAAAAATCTTTTCTCAAGAACATTATTGGAAATATAACTAAATATTTCTTGATGTTGTAAAGGTTAATTATTTTAGGTTTATCTGACGTATCAAAGGACAATAATATTGTGTCCTCCAAATTTCTCTCTGACATACCACTAGTCAATATTTTTGGCCTACAAACTTTTTCTGTGATGAAGGAAAGGTTAATTGCCAATGTGTCAGCTCAAATAACATAACATCTGGATTATAATATTTGTTTGCTAAGAGATGTAGTCTGTTGTATTTATATAAGAGTAACACATCACACGTAAAAATACATACGTAAAAATACATATATAATCCTCAACATAGCATTGCATTCAATTATTAGCACATATGGTTATATATTTAATGAACTATCTAAGAGCTTCTATACGATAACAAAGGAAACCTAAGCTACTATTTGCATCGCTTGTATCTCGATAGTCAATTTTTCGGTTACCATACCAACGCATGCAAGGTGATTATTGTGATTCACTCTCTCCTTCGACATTATATAACATATAACTGTATGCGAGATTCAGCCAACGTAATAATTATGATGTTATCTTTACACAATGAATTTTAATAAAGATTTATAATTGCATAATTCATATTATTTGTGGAAGAAAGGACAACAGTTCACTGTACATGGGAATGCCATGTAGGTGTAAATTATACTGAATATCCTTATCTTCATATAAACTAGTCATATCAGATGAAATTCTTACATAATTATCTCGTAAATTAAGAATAACAAAGTCTTTTCCGTATACAAGTATATTAGAAACCTTCGTAATAACTTACAGTTACAATAACCAAATCTAGGCATCACAACTTATACCATTAGAAATAACACTTTAACTTCCTGAGTGAAATAAACAGAGACAAATATAGTTTCTATTTTATTATCAGTATCCAGCTCGAATGGATTATCATGGTTGAAATAACACTTTAACTTAGTGATTTAAATCCATGATCACAATTTTCAGTTCATTTAAAATGTATTTCTTCTTTAGTCAGTGCCCAAAATGATCCAGAAATCTTTAATAAATTGGATGTTATCCTATAATTATAAAACCTAGGAGACTACAGATCTATCATTTATAAATCCTACCAACCTATGACAGCTGTTTTGATGTTAGTAACTAACCATCTCTCAACGTGCTGTGGTTTGATTGCCCTAGTGAGTGAAATTCTATCAGTACTGGGACTTACTTGACCCACTTTTCTCTCAGCCGACATGCCTTATGTTAAACTGTAAAAAGAGAAGATATACAACATTTCACAGACCTTAAATATCTTAAATTTAAACAATAAATGACTTAACAACACATGGAAACATATTTACCATCTCTCAACATGCTCTGAGTGGTGAATTTTTTTTTTTGTTTGTTTGTTTGTTTTGAATTTTCGTGCAAAGCTACTCGAGGGCTATCTGCACTAGCCGTCCCTAATTTAGCAGTGTAAGACTAGAGGGAATGCAGCTAGTCATCACCACCCACCGCCAACTCTTGGACTGCTCTGTTACCAACGAATAGTGGGGTTGGCCGTCACATTATAACGTCCTTACGGCTTAAAAGGCGAGCATGTTTGGGGTGATCGGGATTCGAACCCGCGATCCTCGGATTACGAATCGGACGCCTTAACTGTTAAATAAGTTTCTATGTGTTGTTAGTTCATATATTGTTTAATTTTAAGAATGTTTATGTTCTGTGAATTAAGCACAAACCTATACAGTGGGCAATCTGGGCTCTTTCCTCACTACGGGTATCGAAACCCGGTTTCTAGCTGTAGGAGTCCACAGACATACTGCTGTTCCACTAAAGGGCTTGAATGATTGGTCAGTAAAAATGAGTATATTCAAACAATATATTTTACTAGCTGATGCAATGTGATAGTTACCTGCCCCTAATATTTGGGTATATGTCTTTATGTTCTTCTACAGAACGGAAACCAAACAAAAACGAAGTAAGAATACAATCGTGCAATTTTTAGTTTAATTGTCTGTTTAACACACATTGCTTTAAAATAATCAAAATAATAAATGTTATGGAAAAATAAAGCACTTTTCTTTGACACATCAAATGTAAGTTAAATCACACCTAGGGTAAAAATATGAAATCCAAAGTAAATAAATATTACAAATATATTTATTTACCAATCATATACCTATAAAACAAAATCCTGATAGGACTCAAGTTAACAGCAAAATTTCACTGTATTAGAGGAAACATTCCACTTGTTGGTTACAGATAGGAGAATGTAAGTGTAGACCAGAGTGTCTAACAGATTTCACAAATGTTATAAAAATTACTTCTCCTGTCAATTTTTACATTTAAGACTAATCATAATGATCAAATGTCTGTTCGTCACAAAACCTAAAAGTTCATGCATATTCATAATCAATAAATTCAGTGTTCATAATTCTGATATGTAACAAAACCACCATTATCCTGATATTCTCCTGTAAAATTTCCTTTAATGTTAAAGATCAATCAGCGTTTTTCTTATAACTATGAATTTTGCTGTTCGTATTTATGAGAATGTGGTCACATAATTTTATCTGTTATTCAAACTCCACAATATAATAATGTAGGCATTTTTAGTGTTTAAACTGCACACAAATGGACACTAGACAGATAAAGCAAGAAATAAGGTTAATATTCTCTTGTTCATATTAAAATATCAACAAAAATATTCACAAGTTTCTTAGTCCACAGTCAGTATTACATATCAGGACATAAATGTTTAAGTTCAATTTATGTTAAAAATGATTTAATTGTTTAGTATTTTGTATTATAGATTTGTCCAACACTAATGTTATACACCTTGTTTACTTTTTTGTAAAGCTTCTATAGTTCTCTTCCTTTTTTTCTTTCTCCTGATAAAATTCACTGTCACTTAGCATGCTGTCATCTGGTTATGGCCAAGACCTTGCTGTTTAGCTTTTAGTTAAAAAAATCAAATTTCTTCTTTTAAAATGGAGACTCCTTTTCATCAACATCCCATGAGCTTATTCAGTGTTCTTCTTGAGATAAAAAGTAAAGATTGAATATAATTTTCCATATATGGCCAAACTAGTGGACCTATACAATGAAATTATATCCTCTTTGGACATGTATTCAATGCGTTTTCAAAATATTCAATATGCACTCCAGTCCTAACAATAGTAGCAATCAATCATGAAATGAAAGTAATTCACACTCCTAGTGAGTACGATATAAACATAAAATTATACAGTTTTAAACTGAAGTATTGTATTCTCACTTCCGACTCTGAGTTAATGTCTCGAACACTCCATAATGTAAATTCCTGTATAAACACAAATAAGAAAAAAAAACAAAAACATCTTATTCGGAGTACTACATTCCTCACTTAAGCCAAGAAAGCTACGTCTCTAGAGATATGGACGTATCACTAAATGATGTAGTAAATCAAAACAAAACATTATCATGAATTCGTGATAAGATTTGAGAGCTGATGGAAATAATTTTACACTAATGAGGCCAAACTGATGACAAACAACACAAGAAAATGAAATATCCGTAATTATAGAAGATGAAAATATCAAAATTTATTGTGATAAATCATAGTAAGCTGTGACAAAAAGTATGTTTTTTGTTTTGGATTTTGGCGCGTAACTAATCAATGGCTATCTGCGCTAGCTGTTTCTAATTTAGCAGTGTAAGACTAGAGGGAAGGTAGTTAGTCATCACCAACTACCGCAAACTCTTGGGCTACTATTTTACCAACGAATAATGGAATTGTCCGTCACATAAGAACGCCACCACGGCTGAAAAGGCGAGCATTTCTGGTGCGACGGGGATTCAAACCCTTGACCCTCAGATTACGAGTCGAATGCCTTAAACCACCTGTTCAATGTGGGCCTAACAAAGAGTATCAGCACCTATGTGTTATGTTTAGAATGAGACGATAAATGAAGTGTCGGAACTGTGACAAGAATGGATTATAATCCCTGTTGTATTTTGTGAATGACGAAAGAATGAATTGATTGAAATAACCATGAATTCAGTTTTCCACAACTAATGTAAAATATATTATTATTCACATGTATTACATTAGTATTTTCATGTTGTTTATGTATGTAGTTTATCAAAATTGTGTTGATAAAATGTTTTAAGGACTTAAGTATGTGAGTCCTTTTAAATGGGTAAAGGCTACATTCTGAAATCCTTGTCTTCAGGTCTAAAGCCGGAGTATAAACGTTTCTGTTAGGATGTTGTAGAAAATAGCCTGGTTGCGTCATTACTGAATAAGAATGTGCATCAGGTGACTGAATGTAGACCAATAACAATTGAAGGATATTACATGTGGGTTTACGGGATATTTGATTTTTTTTTGTTTAAATGGAGTGCAGAAATTTTACCAAATTTTTTTTTTACTCACAGAGTGATGCTATATTTATACACAAATTTTATGAATGGATAGCCAGAAGTTATTAATATTTTTTGTGAATAATTCAGATAGAATATCTATTTAAATTACTAAAAAACGAATGTAAAGCCTAATGTATTATTCATTTTACCATTTGTCTCTAATTATGCTGCTTTCGATGAATTGCATTCATTATCAGTTAGACAGGAAAAATGTAACTATGTAATAACTGTGTGCTAAAAGAAATTCAAATATGATCTGCAATGTTCGTTTGTTTTATGTTTCGTTTTCCACGATTACTGTCAAGAGGAGGATTCCTTGAAGCCACTATAACTCGGTGAAAGTGGTGAACTGAACGATATGTTGGGTTTAACCCTTGTTTTAGAATATGAAATCAGATGTTTTTCCATAGTCCTGCATGTCTCATTCTCCTGATCTCTATATAAACTCCTTATTTTGTTCTTCCTCTCCTCAGCAGCCACACACAAGTAGTTGGAGAACTTGTTGCCCTGCAATCCGTCACTCGCGTTCTGACCTCATGCATGTGAATGGGATGGGGATGATGACGTCGTATTTCCACAATGTGTCGACAAGGACATATTACCAAGATGCGTCGAACACAGAAAGAGTAATGACGAAGTTTGTGATGGTCTAAAAACAACATAATTGCTTTATGTATAAAACATGTTACTAAATCATTAGTTGTGTAGTCAACCATGCTCTTTATATTTCCTGCTCTTTTATATATAAATCACTTATATTGAAAACGACGCTTATTTAAAGAAAAGAGTTAGATTATGCTACCTAGAGACACAGGTGGAAGACCCAACTGTCAGAACAAGAGATATGATGAAGGTGATTGTCAGTGTTCCAGGGAAGAGTAAGTAAAAGATCTAATTGGTAAGTGCAAGGAGCTATTAAAAATTTAAAGATAAAGACATAAATTAATTCTGTTTGTTTGTTTGTTTTTCGCGCAAAGCTATTCGAGGGCTATTTCCGCTAGCCGTCCCTACTTTAGCAGTGTAAAACTAGAGGGAAAGCAGCTAGTTATCACCACACACCGCCAACTCTTGGGCTACTTTTTTTACCAACGAATAGTGGGATTGACCGTCACGTTATAACGCTCCAACGGCTGAAAGGGCGAGCATGTTTGGCGCGACGGGAATGCGAACCCGCGACCCTCAGATTACGCGTCGAACGCCTTAACACTCTTGTCCATGCCTGGTCTATTAATTATATCAAGTATGACATTTTGAACGGATGGTTTGTAGTTAAGCAGAAAAGTATGTTTGCAAAGATTATTAACTCAGTTGTAAGCCAAATGTTTGCAAATATACGTTTCTGCTTAAGTACAAACTATCCATTAAGTAAAAAAATCAGAATAAAAATAGTCATAACAATAGACTTAAGTGTTGCTATTGTAATGCTAGAATTATAAGAAAAAATGGATGACTTTAGAACACTGGTAAAAATAGAAAATTTTGATATTACAGGAATAACTAAATATAAATTATTTTGATGACAGGAATTTCTTTGAAATGCATGGTTATAAGTTACTTAATAGGAACTGAACAGTCGAGAGAGGGAAAATAGTGTCTCTATATGTAAAGTGTGAGTTATATCCTCTTGAAGTTGAAAATATTATCACAAGTAAGAGCAGGAAGATTGAAACCACTTGGGTTTCTATTAGTGGATATTAAAGGCAAACTCTCTTAGCAGAAATTTGTTACAGAACCTGAGAAATTATTGAGAAACTTTACAATGAGATTTAGATTTCAGCTGTTAAAGTTTAAAATTTCATCAGACAGCCAAAATATTTTCAATAAGGAAAAATATTTCCTTACAAATCTCTGATATGTTTTCAAAATGTTACTGCATATGTAGACGAGAGTAAAGGTGTGGATTTGGTGCATCTGTATTTTCGTAAGCATTTGATAAAGTGTCACATAGAACTTATCTCTGTTAATGTGACGGATAAGTTAACTAATTGGATAAAAGAGTGGCTTGACTGAAGAAAGCAGAGGGTTGTTGTAAGTGGAGTTTAGTCAGACTAGATCAGTGTTGCAAGTGGTGTATCTCAGCGCTCAGTTTTATAACCATTGTTCTTTTGATTTACATTAATTACTTAGATGAGGGAATAATTAATAAATTTTTGAAAGGTGATGATGATATCAAGGTTTTAGGTGTTGCTGGCTGTGAAGAGAATGTTGCTGTGTTAGAAAACAAGTTAGATCATTTAATGAGTTCCACAAAGAAATGACGGGTGGCTTTAATTATAATAACTGGAAGACTTTGTATGTGGGGTATCATGATTGAATAATCATATTTGTAAGAGAATAACTTCATCTGTATTATTAAAGAAAGGATTTTGGAGTAATTACTGTTTTTTTTTATGCCATCCAAGAAGTGTGTTTTGTTAGTGGTAGGTTAAACAGGATTTTAAATTATATTTTCAGAAATATTGAATAATGAAAAATGTCGTTGTTTTGTCGTTTGGAATTCAGCACAAAACTACTCAATGGGCTCCCTGTGTCTGCCCACCACGGGTATCGAAACATGGTTTTTAGCGTTGTAAGTCTGCACACATACCGCTGAAAGACTGCGGGGGGGGGCTATTATTCGAATAGTCTTGGTCGCCTATGGAATGAGTTGTCTGCGAATTTTGTGAAATAAGTAAATTTGAGTGAGTTCAAAAGAAAACTTCATAGATATATAAATAGCAAGAGCTGAATTAAATATTTTCAGTTTTAGTTTAAGATGGGATAACGTATATGGACCAAGTCCATTTTCTCCCCAAAGATTATTTTATCTCTCACTATTTTGTCTTTATGCTGTTCGTAATTGACTTCTATTTTTCTTGATAAAATATTGTAAATGATACATGTTATTTTATAATTTTATAGTTTTTAGAACTTGAATAGTGTTACTACAGGCAAATGATGCTATTAGGTCGATTGCATTACTAAGGTTCAAAGGGAATGGTTTTATAAAGATTCAGTAAGTTCACAATGTTAATTGGGCTAATTTTCACCCATATGGCCATATCAGGTGTGACATCCATTTTTTGTTTCACTTTATAAATAAAAAAAATTAAATACAATTCACAAAGTGTGACAGTCACGTAGGTTTACATACAGATCTTTTGTTTTCATTTATATAGTTGATTATATTACATGTGGTTTACAAGTGTTATAATATTCTTCAAGATTGCATACAGATTTTTATCTTATGTTTCGAATTGTTATTTGTATATTACATATGTCTTACAAAAGCTGATAAAGTTTCTTTCGACTGATTACAGCTTCTAGTTTCCTTACTCAAGCACACTTTTTTACAACATTTATCACAAAAAGGATGCCTATTTAACTATCCTGTGTTTTCTTTCGTTTCTGATAATTCTATCAATATAAGAATGATTTTTTATTGTTCTTGAAGAAATTAGTTTCATTTACATAATTTTAATAGTATGTATATGTGTGGAAGATGTTATAGTTACCCAGGATACTGTTACTTTGAGGCACCCAGTATTCTGAAGGATTATAATACACCTGCTGTTTAACTTTACATTATTTTTTTAAAAAATCATGTATTATATTTAGTAATTTACTTTACACACTTTTATCTTCCTGAAAATTATAATTTAACTTCTATGTATGTTTTCATCTTGTTACAAACAAATATGACAAAGGATGATGTGCAGTTTGACTTCACTGTATTTAAAATAACAATATTTATCATTCACTTGATGTATCTCTCATAAAACTTTGAGATAAACTTCTGTCTGACGTTAACATTGTTGCTTGTTAGGAAGTACAAAGGTCACTCATGTGGTCACTCATACAAACAGTGCAGGCCTGATTATCAGACAGGTGTCGTCATCATCTCTGGTGGCATTATTGTATGGCTCTATTTCGATGAAATATGGTAGCACGTATATCAACACTCTCTCTGTCTTCAATCTTTAATAGCAATATTCCCTCTGACGATACTTCCTGGAATTATGACGTCATTTTTCTGATGACTTCATTCTTTGTGGGGTCTATAATTCATATTCTCCACCTCTCTCCCCATCATCTGAGATGGACGTGCATGTAACACCTTCTGGCGCCGTGCCGGGCAATAAGTGCCATAACCACTCATACATTTCTAGCCAAATAGCTAACACCACAATGTGTTTGGTGTTTTAATAAAATATAACCCCAGAATGCATTTTCGCTTCACAACTGTTATTCTCTGAATTATTGAAGTAATATAATAAAGCTATAATTGCAGTATAATACCACTGAAAGTTTTAAGTCTTATTTTTCTAAGTCATTTAGTTTCAAAAATATCAGTTTGGAGAACTTTTATTGATTAAGGTAAAACGTAATATACATCATTTCTTATTTGAATATTGAATATTGGAAGGTACGAAGTATTTCAAAGATATTAAAGAGATACGCACTTTGACAAAAATATAGTGAAAGTGTACCACAAACTCAATATTCAATCCTATTTAAAACATTTTTACACTGCTTATTGAACATCAAGTTGTGGAGTAGATTAAGAAAGGTTATGTTGGTGTTTTAATACGTCATTTCGGGGAATTTCTTGGGACAAATTTTACAAAAACTCCATTTGCAGGATTCATAACAGTCATACCAATTTTGATGGTCAGTTTCTGATAGAAAAAAACAACAACAAAAACATTATTATAAAGAATTGTAATTTAACTTTAAATCAGTCTCCCTACATACATTTTGTGCGTGAATAGTTAAAAAACAAAAATTATTCTACTGCAGAATTCAGATGATTTGCAATCAAAGTTTTATGAGTGTATTACGCAAAATCAGTTGTAAATTATGAGAGATTTAATGTAATGAAGTCAAAGTTAAGATATATTCATTTGATTAAACGCATATACTTGACGAATACCATGAAAAAAGGAAAATTATATATGTCAAAATTCATCTAAAAACATTTTAACTTGAGACATGACCAGTTCTCATATAAATATTTTCCAAGAAGGTTATATAACCTTGACTTTTATCTCCATTAAGACGTTGCTTAAAATTAATTATCACTAAAGTGTACAATTACAACTTTTAAAAGGAAACTTATATTTATTTAAACGTAAATTCCAATACGAAAAAAACGAAGAAACACCAAAGATTAGAAAAATTCACAAGCATACTACACACATGTGATTGTTTGTTTGTTTTTTGAATTTCGCACAAAGCTACTCGAGGGCTATCTGTGCTAGCCATCCCTAATTTAGTGGTGTAAGACTAGAGGGAAGGCAGCTAGTCATCACCACCCACTGCCAACTCCTGGGCTACTCTTTTACCAACGAATAGTGGGATTGACCGTCATATCGACGTGGATGGGAACCCGCGACCCTCAGATTATGAGTCCCACGCCTTAACACGCTTGGCCATGCCGGGGCCGTATATATGACAAAATAATACTAATATATCTCTGTATTACTATACATATTACATAATAATACTGATCTGTGTGTAGTACTACATGTAAATCACACAAATATACTAATCAATGTGTGTATTACGATATATATATATATGAAAAAATAATACTGATTTATCTGTGTATTACTACATATATCATATTTATACTACATTTATCTCACTGCGATAGCATATCATACCTGAAAAGATAAGAAATAATGTAATAATAATTAAAGCCATAAGTACTGTAGTTGTTCGCTCTATAGATCGTACTGGAATTGTTAAAACCTTTATTATAAATTCCGGGCAAAAATGACCTTAAAAACAGACTTCTTGAAACAGCACTCAAAACCTTACTTTTCGATAGCTGAAACCATCCGAACATTGACAATAAGCAAAAGAAAGAATTTCACGATTGTTAGACAAGATTAGAATTTGTCCTTTTTTGGTTTGTTTTTAATTTCGCGCAAAGCTGCACGAGGTCTATCTGCGCTAGCGGTCCCTAATTTAGCAGTGTAAGGCAGCTAGTTTATCACTACACATCGCCAACTCTTGGGCTACTCTTTTACCAACGAACAGTGGGATTGACTGTAACATTATAACGCCTCCACGGCTGTAAGGTCTAGCATGTTTAATGTGACGGGAATTTGAGCTCACGACCCTTATATTACGAATCGCGTGCCTTATTCACCTGGCCATGCAGGGGCTTCATTTTTTGAAAACATCATTATTATTGTCTTCGAAATCTAAAGTTGAAATGAAAGCTGAGTTGCACTGTTACAGATACACAGAATGTAATATGTTGTTTTTAATGCCTGCTTCTATATTTGACACTTGTTAAAACAGTCAATATAGCATAGCAAGAAGAAAATGTAGATTAACCACATAAAGTTTATATAAAATTTAAAAAGAACATACACATTTTCAACAGTATCTTATTATATATACATATATATACGTAGGTGTGTGTTTGGTTGGACGTGATCAATATATATTCTGTTATGGTTACCTTTTCTGTTTTCTCACAAGGCATCAAGTAGTACTTCTGAACTATTCTAGATATGGCCATCTTGGCTTCTAGCTGAGCGAATCTCATCCCAATACAGTTTCTAGGTCCATGACCAAATGGTTGCCAAGCAAGTGGATGGTGGTCGTGATTATCAACAGAAAATCTGAAATATATATAAAGTTAAAATTTGGGGGTAAAGTGTTGGTAAAGTTGTTAAAACAATAACACTGTATAGACACTCGTACAAAGAATATATATATATATAAAGTTGCGTTCGTTCAATTTAAGAAACTATGGAATTTTTCTTCTATTTTGAGCAAAATATTCCAAAGCTTATTAAATACTGAATCGATTGTCTTACACAAGTTTATAAATGATATTATACATAACTGATATGCGATGTCCCGTTATAAGTTTCCTGTAATAATGTCCTAATTACCACATATTTTCATTTTTCTATAACTAATAAATAGCATAACCTAGCATATTAATAAGCAGGAATTTTAAATGACATATTTTTAGTTACCAGAAAACCATTAGAACTGGGAACCAGCATTTCGCAACTGTTTAAGTAGAGTTAGTTAGCCATTTTTTAAAATGATTTCTATAATTCAATTTTCCTTCGTATCGCTATAGATACAAGTTATGGAAGAATGAACGAAGATTTTGTAAGCTGTACAAACTAGTTTATGGCAGTTTCTCGACCTTTCGCTAGTTTACTGTTGTCATCGTAAAATTTTCGGTTATAAAACATATTTTAAACCTTTCGAACGAATGCTATTTATAGAACAAAAGCAAACAACTTTTTAAAATGAAAATATTTTTAAAGCCAACCCAAAGGCTTTTTCTGTAAACATAAGCATATATTTTGCTATTTTAATAAAGTAATAGATAGAAACAAAGAAGAAGTCTATCGAAGGTCGCAAGCTTTATATAAAACTAAAATATTTTTCAACACGCGAAATATCGAAGAAACAAGAACTGTGGTAATTATCATCGATAATAAACTTGTCAAGTGCCCTCATGTAAATGATGAGGTTGAATAATTAGCACTTACTATTCAAGTAATTTTACCCTATTAACTAGTGTGTTCGTGTGTGTTTTTTCTCTCAGCAAAGCCACATTGGGCCATCTGTTGAGTCCATCGAACCCCTGATTTTAGCGTAGTAAATCCGTAAACTTCCTGCTGTACCAGTGGTGGACTCCTATTAACTAGATTGTCATAGTTATAATCTTACACACTTAAAAGTGTGATTGAATTAAACGCCATTTCACCACTCGTATCTTGAACCTTTCAATAAAAACGCCATTAGGCTGGCAATTAGATATCTCGCATTATTGGAAAGTCATTTTGTCTTTATTTTGCACTATTATACTGCGTTACCTATAACTTCAAGAAAAGAATATAGTTCGTTAATAGCTGCAAGGTCAGGCAAGGTGAAAAGAAACAAAGCAAACACAATATATGTATATGTTGTAATTACCTTTCTGGATCAAACGTTTCATGGTCTGGCCATAAACCTGGGTCGTGATGAAGGTGGTAAACAGGAACCTGTACAGCCGTTCCTTTCAGAATTCGAATGGATCCATATGTTATATCTCTATTTGCCTCTCGATTAACAAACCTATTAATATAAAATCACGAATAATCATAGCACAACCGTAATTCCCAGACAAAAACCAAAATTCCAATGAGATTCTAGCATGTTAACCGATAGATTATTTGTTCTTTTATGTTATTATTTGCTCTATCATTCAGTCAAATTGACCACATTTTGATGAAACATGTTTAGAATATTATTCCTTTATCTCCTGCCAAGAATGATCCAAATCAGTTGATAACAAACGACGTACGGACACATTTTCGTATTTTTTTAGAGCTGAATATGATCAAAGCTGAATAACGTGTATGAACTCTACTGAGTGATCTTCTAGTTCCTTCTGTATTGGTATAATCTTTATATTTGACCACCTTTGATTTATAGTCACATTGTTTACAACTACTTAGTCAAACTAACGAAGTTTATGACCCTCAGGAACCTCTAGTTGTTTACAGTTTCAATTAACCCTAATAAAGGAAAATGAAAGCAGAAAACACCATGTCCTACATATTTTAATGTGTTCTATATAATATAATGTAGTAAATCTATATGTAAAAACGGCTCGTTTGGGTTGAGAAAATATTTTACATAGAAGAGCGAACAACATTTCGACCTTCTTCGGTTATCGTCAGGTTCACAAAGAAAGAGGTAACTGAAGGTTTTAAGGGTTTGTGTAGCTGTGTGTCGAAATGTAGAGAGCAGTATTAGATGTTTGAATATATTATTTTATTTATTTTATTGTATTAATATAGGTATAAAGGCGTTCCTTTATATTGGTTTATTTTGGGTTTAATTTGTTGTATAAGTAAGGCTTTTTTAATTTTGCGTCTGTTTGTGTTTGTTTCTTTATTTAGTATTTGAGTGTTTTCTATGGTTATGTTGTGTTAATTTGACTTGCAATGTTCGAAAACGTATAAAGGTGACTTTTCATGTTCTTTGAATCTGGTTTCCATTTTTCTACTTGTTTCTCCAATATAGAAGTCGTGGCAGTTATCACATTGTATTTTATAAATAATGTTGGTGTGGTGTTTGTCAGTGTAGTTTTTACATAGTATAGACCTCAGTTTTGTTCCTGGTTTTTGAATAAATTTGGTATTAACTGGAATGTCATATTTTGTTACTAATTTTTGCCAAATGTTGATTATTTGTTTGCTGATGTCAGGAATATATGGTATTCAGCAGTATATGGTTTCGTGGTTTTTTTATTCGTGAGCTGTATTTACTTTAGTTGGTTGATTTTGCTTTCTGTCTAGCTGTGTGCGTATAATGTTTTCTACTGTTTGTGGAGGAAACTTATTGATGTTGATGAAGTATTGTTTTATTTTGTCTAATTCATTGTTAATTTTATCTGGTGAGCATAGTTTTATTGCTGTGTTTATTTGGTTTCTTCGTATGTTGAGTTTTTGTTTTGTTTCATGTGCTGAGTCCCAAGGAATGTATAGTCCAGTATGGGTGATTTTTCGGTAGATTTCTGTTTTGAATTGTGTATCGGTTCTTGTAATTTTGACGTTAAGAAATTATATTTGATTACTTTCTTCCTGTTCACATGTGAAGTTAATGTGATGTATAGAGTTAATGTGATTGAAAAAATTAAGTATGTGTTCTGTAGATTTGAATCCCGCAACCGTGTCATCTACATATCTGTACCAGTATAGTGGTGGATGTAATGCTGTGTTAATTGCTTGTGTTTTAACTTGTGTCATAAAAATATTGGCTAGAACTGGTGATACTGGGTTGCCCATGCTTAGGCCATTTGTTTCTACATAGTATTGGTTGTTGAACATGAAGTTTGTGTTTATAGTGGTGAATTCTATGAGGGTTGCTAACTGGTTACTGGGAATTTCTACAGTTGGGTTAGGGTCTCGGATATAGAGTTCTAAGGCTATCTTACAGGCTTCAGTGGGTGGAACTTCTGTAAAGAGGGATATAACATCGAAACTGGCCATTAAGGCTTTATGATTAAGTTGATTTAGATTAGACTTGAAATTAAAAGAGTCTTTGATGAATGAGCTGGCTGATGTTACATATTTGGAGAATGCCCATGCTATGTATTTACCAAGATTGTAATTAAACGATTCATATGTGGACATTATTGGTCGTAATGGACAATCTAATTTATGAGGTTTGGGGATGCTGTATATTTGCGGTGTGCGTGAGTCGGTTTTACGTAGGTAGGAATAAAGTGTTTGTGAAATTGTGTTGGCTTTTTTCATTTTTAGTAGTAATTTGTTCAGTTGCGTCTCGTGTGTCTTTGTTGGATTTATGTGTATTGGTTAAAATTTGTTCGTGTCTGATAGGATGTTATTCAATTTTTGGATGTATTCATTCGTGTTCATTATGACCATAGCGTTACCTTTATCTGCTTTTAGAATTTTATGTTTTTGCCTTGTTTTAGGTTTTTAATGGAATTAATGTCTCTTTTTGTAAGATTGTTTTTTAGTTTTCTGTTTTGTGAAATTATATTGATGGTTTTGTGGAAAATACTTTGAAAAAATCGTTTAAGATGTTGTTTTTAGGTGTTTCTGGAAAATATAAATTTGTAATTTTACCTGGATTATACATTCCTTGAAACTCAGCACATGAAACAAAACATAAACTCAACATACTAAGAAACCAAATAAACACAGCCATAAAACTATGCTCACCGGATAAAATAAACGAAAATTAGACAAAATAAAACAATACTTCATCAACATCAATAAGTTTCTTCCACAAACTGTAGAAAACATTATACACACACACCAAGACAGAAAGCAAAATCAACCAACAAAAGTAAATATATCTCACTAATCAAAAAATCACGAAACCATATACTGCTGTACACCATATATTCCTGACATCAGCAAACAAATAACCAACATTTGGCAAAAACTAGTAACAAAATATGTCATTCCAGTTAATACCAAATTTATTCAAAAACCAGGCACAAAACTGAGGTCCATACTATGTAAAAACTATACTGACAAACACCACACCAACATTATTTATAAAATACAATGTGATAACTGCCACGACTTCTATATTGGAGAAACAAATAGAAAAATGGAAACCAGATTCAAAGAACATAAAAAGTCAACTTCAGACACTGCAAGCCAAATTGACACAACATAACCATAGAAAACACTCAAATACTAAATAAAGAAACAAACATAAACAAACGCAAAATTAAAGAAGCCTTACTTATACAACAACTTAAACCCAAAATAAACCAATATAAAGGAACGCCTCTATACCTATATTAATACAATAAAATAAATAAAATAATATATTCAAACTTCTAATACCGCCCTCTACATTTCGACACACAGTTACACAACCCCTTTCAAACATGTGGTCAGCTTCCGGTCAGTTACCTCTTTCTTTGTGAACCTGACGATAACCGAAGAAGGTCGAAACGTTGTTCGCTCTTCTATGTAAAATATTTTCTCAACCCAAACAAGCCGTTTTTGCATATAAATTTCTCAACTAGTGGGTTTCTCGACATCACTGAAATACTTACTATTTTTCTTTTGTTTTCCATATCGTTGGTATGAGACATTTTTGATTTTATAGTATTTCCCTCGTATTTCATGGCTTCCAAAAATAATTAAATTTTTATATTTACGTAAAAATATTCAAAACTTACAGAAAAACTGGTGGATAAACCCGGAGACATTCGCTGAAAACCTGATCCAGATAACGGAGTTTATGGACAGACAAGTAGTCCATGTTTCCTCCCTAAAATATTACATTTCTGTGAACGTTATTTTATTAAACAAAATACACATCAATTCGATCTTATCGTACGAAATGAATAATCTAAGTTTGATGTATCCTTCATAGAAAAATGATTATTAGATTTATGAAGTTAATACTTTACTCGAGATTTCTAGATTATGTGAGTAAATTCATACGTTTTGTGAAAGTATTTTCTGAACTCTGTTTAGGGTAAGCTCTGTTTACAACAGCTGAAATATTCGAAATAAAATATTACTAACAAGCGAAAGTGGTGAACTGTATTGTAATTTACGTACTTTCCCAACGAAATCGTCTACTTCTTGTCTTAATTTTTCTTGGACTTTAGGGTGCTGCACCAGTAGGTGTATGGTGTAACCAAGAGCAGAACTAGTTGTTTCATAGCTGAAAGAAAGATATATGTTTCTTGTCCTTAAGCACAATGTGCAACCTGTGCTCGGCCCAGCATAAGTATCCAAACTCGATTGAATAATCTTACTGCAGAGACACAGGAGTTAACTTTAATATGAAATGAGTTATACATAAAGAGAAACAGAAGAAAAATTGAAATTCAAAAGAAATATGAACTTTGTTATGCCCTAAATTAAAAATTATAATAGTAATATATTAAGGATAATATTATTACTTCTAAGTATTTGTAACACTCGAAGTAATTTTAAAATAATAGTAATATGTTAAGGGTAATATTATTACTTAAGTATTTGTAATAGTTGAACTGATTTTAAAATAATAGAAATGTATTAAGGGTAGTATTATTACTTAAGTATTTGTAATAGATGAAGTGATTTTAAAATAATAGTAATGCATTAAGGGTAGTATTATTACTTAAGTATTTGTAATAGTTGAAGTGATTTTAAAATAATAGTAATGTATTAAGGGTAATATTATTATTTCTCAGTATTTCTAACTGTTGAAGTAACTTAGTTAATGATAACATACATATTACAAGTTAATACAGTAGATTATTAGTAATGACGGAACTGTTAAACTAATCGCAATTAATATGCCATTACAACCAGCAATATATTGTAATTAATGATAAAATGACAATTAAAAGAACTACAGTTACCCTGCTACTAAAGCCAACATAGCGTTGTACAACACTTCATTGTCAGATAGTCCACTCTTGGAAACTATAATGATACAAGAAATATATAATAAGTATTCAAATGAATTTAAGACTTTTATGAAATTATGTTATTAATGATTATTATTTTACTTATATTTGCAAATCAAAGTACATATAATACGTATCAGGAGTTTGTTCTTGTCTTAACTTCAGTAAACATTAATTTTACTGGTCACAACATTACACGAAAAATTACAGTTAGAAGCTCTTAGGGTTTCATGGACAAAATTGTTGTCTGTGGTAATGTTTCATGTTCCTCTTTATCAGTTGCTAAAGCCTGGATCACAGCTACATGAAGAGGAAGATGATCATGGTGTTATAACGGGTTATAATAAATACCATTAAACTGGTCGATAACATGTGTACTTTCGTCAGGGTTTGATTTGCGTGTTTCTTCTCCAGCGGTTAGTTGACTCTCTGTAACCTTCGTGACGTTGACACTGATGTTCTGAGAGTCCATCATTAACTGGAGAAGATCATTCCGTCGTTTCTATATAAGAAGAATAAAAAAAATCCATTGTTACCGTTAGCAACACTCTAGTAGTTTTGGTATTACACATATGAGAAACTATAGTATTTTCTTTTATATCATAATCTATTTTCTTAGCCTAAAGTTTTTCTTTGTCATTAACTTATGATTCGCCGATACTTAAAACGTTTGTGGACAAAAAGCAGTATTCTGAGGTTTGTGTTATTTATATTAAAACGAGTTTAAATATGCACATCAGAAAATCTCATGAAAACAACAGTCGAAATAAAGTTGTGGTGGAACGAAATGTATCAGAACCATGTGTGAATATGAAGTGTTTTAAAATTATGTTTTAATTGGTAAAGGTATATTTATTCAAGCTAAGAACGATATATAAATGGTTTTCCAAATATATAAAACATTATCTTTCTTTCATTCAAAAAATAATTAATACTGATTTACATTAATTCCTCCAATAGAAAAATCAATCCCATTTGAAGTAGTTAACCTGGTATATTCGTTTCTATGATTGTTAATAAAGTATACGGAAAACTACTCGAGTGATTCGCTGAAATGATAAATTACAAGAAAGGCAACAAAAAAGTTTTTTGAATTTCGCGAAAAGCTACTCGAGGTCTATCTGATCTATCCGTCCCTAATTTAGCAGTGTAAGACTAGAGGGAAGGCAGCTAGTTATCCCCACCCGCCGCCAACTCCTGGGCTACTCTTTTACCAACGAATAGTGGGTTTAACCGTCACATAATAACGACCCGACGGCTAAAAGGGCGAGCATGTATGGCACGACGGGGATGCGAACCCGCGACCCTCAGATTACGAGTCGCAAGCCCTAATCTACCTGGCCATGTCGGGCCGATTGGCTGACGCATTATCACTTCTCAATGGTTGACACGGGTATAATCGGTGAGAAGATTGGAACTAGAGATTATGAGTCAAATGTTTTAATCATTATGTTTTAGCAGCACAATAAATTCGTAAAAGGCTATATTAAACCTTGTTCTAAAGTTTTGTTAATATAAGCGTTAATATAAGGGTTAGCTTGTTGATGTCAAAGTATATTTTTTACACATACCGCTGGATCAGCTACTCGTGATTTCATAACTTGACGACAAACCTCCACAAGATCGAGAAATGGATTGGAACCTTTGTTCCAAAATTTAAACTGAAGATATCTGATATTTCTCGTGAACCAACCAAAAGCCGGAAACGACACTAAAACACAACCATAAAATTCTATTAAAGATATACGACAAAAACCATGTTGTTTGTGGTAAACTATGTAAAATAACATTTTATCTAATCAGTTTTTTTTTGCAATTGCGTTTATAAAAGTTAGATATAATTAGGACCTAAAATTATATAAAAATCATTAATGAACATTTGGAACGATAAATGGGTGGCACATTTTTCCCTTATTTCGATGCTGTTAGGTCACAGTATCTGCCTTTTTTCATGCATAATACTTTTTGTTATGAATCAAATGGCAACAATAGTAAAGCCAGCAATTCAGACTATATAAAACAGGGCGCTAGATGGGTGTAAAGAGGAGATGTCACTTTGGATAACAGGATCATATTTCCAAACGTTGTCATCAGTGTGTACGTCAATGGGAACTTGTGACTAGGTCGCCATTACAAGTGGTCATGCCGTCGAAAGTTTTAATTAGAAGGCGTATTGTTGGGGGCACGTTGATAGGACAACAAAACAGGCAGCTGTTAGTCTTATAATATATGTCTCATCATGCCGATAATTAATTAATTAAATCGTCTTAAAAAGAATGCTTCATTAAATCAGTTATAGTTACTTCGTGCTTAAAAGGACACTTAACTCTCATTCATTCATAATTAATTCAGGAAGTCAATTTTAATTAATTTGTCGTAAAAAAAATCTTAAACCTAATTTATCAGGTAATTAAATTCCGCGTCCTATAAGAACAGTAACTTACTCAAGTACTTAAAGATTTTCAATGATATTATAATATGTCAATAGCAATATTTTATGTAACAATATCACAATTATATGCATTTTACCACATACCCATAACATATGTCTTTTGGTTTATATCGCTCTAAAAGATGCGATATCATACAATGTTTAAAACTTTAACTTTATTATACATTTTACATCGTCAAGGAAACGTTTATTATGCAATAACACTTTTAATGAATTACAACAAAGTATTTGGTTGTCCATAAACAAATGTAGTTTTTTGAACTGCAAGTTAGGAACAGTATAAACCAGTGTTGTAAAACATGATTTAATCAAAGTAAGCACCATTTGCTTTAACACACTTTCGCCAACGTGTAACAATGCTGTTGATGCCCCTGCTGTATAAGTCAGAGTTTCCTAAATTAAAAAAGAAAATACCTTTTTTTCTCTTCAAACTTAACCTGGGAGCGTATAACAAAGCATATGGGAGACTATATTTGGAGGCTAATACGTGAAAGTGACGTACATCACAGTAACAAATCTGGAGAAACTGTAACTGTCCATTTTTTAAATAACCGTTTGTCAACTTCAAACGTACGAAAAATATGTGAAAGTATGGAATACATATCTAAACGGTTCATAGAATTTCAAGACAATGTTCTGTAAGACACTTAACGTTTTACAAATCATACTTAAGTAATAACTGTCCAACAGTTAAATATAATAAATGAATGACTTACTAATAACTACACCTACAACACCAGACGTTATATCATGAAACAGACAATATACAAATCCCTAGCTGTTGTTTTTGTTATAAGTTAGGTCTTTCATGGACAGTGTTAGGGAAACTCGACTCGTAATCTAAGGGTCTTGGGTTCAAATCCCCATCACACCAAATATGCTCGTCCTTTCAGCCGTGGGGGCGTTTCAAGTTACGGTCAATTCTACAATTCGGTGGTAAAACGAAGTAAACAAAGTTTTTGCTAACATAAATTATACAGTTCAGTGTTTATCATATGTGTGTATATATACACACAAAACATATCTTACTATAAACACTATATAATATTAATTAGAATGTCTAAATAATATTTAGTTTTACAGATCACTAAATGTATTCAATCAGTCCATTAACAATTATCAATACACAATATATTTGGCAATGAGTTCTCCATTAGTATACCACACTTTAATTGGTTCTATTAAAATTTAAGAGTCACCAAATATAGTTCTTGCGTAACATTTATATAATTATTTTATTATTTAGCATAGCTCATGATATAATGTAGTTGAAAACTATCAGCATGTTTCATTCAACTTAGAATAAAACTATACTTAAACGTATGAACTTTATAATATATTTATAAAAATGTTTAATAAAATAAAAGTCAATTGTAGTAAGACTGTCGTTACTTGTGAACTTAATAAATTTAAAATATACGATACACTTTACAAAACTATCAATATGTAGTGATGCATGTCAGTTCAGTACAATTATTGTATTTAATTAAACTGTAGTTTTATCAAATTTGCTTATCAATGATGAAACATTTTCGCAATCTGCCTGCAAAGTTATACAAAACGCTAACTGAGTATTCTTAATATTTGTTAGTGTGAAATTATTGCATACTATGCGCAATATACAGCAAATTCTCAGACTGTAACAGTCGGCTCAGAACAATTTTTCTGAATGAATGATCGATTCTACTCAAATAAGTGAGATTTTATTATTATTTTTAATTGTATAATGTTTAGAAATATTATTGATACATATTAGATAAAAATTTATGTCATTGACAAAAGCCAGTTTTCATCTACCTAACAGCAGGGATAAGTTTATTTTATGACACTTTTTAAATAAAAGACAGGACAAAGGTTTTCTTTACGTAAGCACTTGTTACACTTGTAAGCACATGTTATAAGAATTACACACAACGTTATTTGTTTCTTTGTTTATAGTTAAACACAAAGCAAGAGAATGGGTATCTGTGCTCTGCCCACTACGAGTATTAAAACCTGTCCACAGACTTAATGATGTGCATACAGAATATACTAGTTACCTAAAATATCTCAGGGAACACCAGCCACCCTGTTAAGTATACAAACACGTACTCTTTCACCTTTATGTTATTTTACAAGTAATTCATTTTTCCTACATCTAATCCACCGTTAGTACAGCGGTATGTCTACAGATTTACAGCACTAAAATCATGGGTTCGATTCCCTTCGGTAAGCTCAAGAGATAGCCCAATGTGGCTTTGCTGTAAGAAAATATAAACATTCCTACACGTAAAGTAATAACGGAATGACTTACTGGTAATTCATATATTTTCTATTAAAGTACCTGAAACACTAAAAAATAACTTACAAATGCGATTCGAACATATGTTAAAAATGATCATATGGTCACTCATGTTATGAGCAAATGATAATAAGATCAATCATTATCTAAATGACGTCATCAATGATTAGGAAAAATGTACTGTCACAATATAGGAGATTGTCGTATATTATTATTTCAACAATTAGTTCGCTAATACTCAAAATAAGAAAACTTACAATTTTTTATCGATTATTCATTTTAAATCATAACATATAAATAAATAACATAAAAACATTCAGCCATAATTCTATGTTATTGAAACCCATTAAATAAGAATAGAATGCTTCAAGAATAACATTTCAGTCACACTTTGTCACTTCTCTGTTCATCTGTGGTTGTCACGAGATCATTGACACAATAGTTGAATATAAGATTACCCCTTGTGTCTAATAACTGCTGTACATACTTGTTCTATCACATTATTAATCAACCAAAAGAATCTCCATAATACCAAAAACTTTAGTTGTCAATTACGGTTTAAAAAAAAACTTTAGTTGTCAATTACCATTGTAATTATTCTTCGACTATTTGAAAAGAGTTTTATCTCGTCATGTTTTCCTAACATGGATTATCTTTCATTGACATCTTATCAAATGTATAAAAATCACCAATGTTTTGTAATTTCCTTACATGAAACACTTTTCTCATCATGTAAAAAATGTGAAAATTATTTGTGAAAAGTTGGTAAAAGTGTTATTGTATAATAAACGTTTTATTGACGATGTACAATGTTGTATGAAGTCATTTTTTTTAATATTCTATGATATTTTCACCTTTTTAGAGCGGTTCAAATGAACAGACATCTATAGTGCATGGGGTAAAATATATAAATTAACGACAATGTTACACTGAATATAGTTTTGACATTTTAGTGTATCACTGAAAAATTTTAACCTGACTGAGAAAGATATAGTCTCTTTAGGACATAAAAATTAATTAACTCATGAATTAGCTAAGCGTTCTTTTTCTGTGATGAATTCATTGCAATTAATTTAATTAATGAAGAACTTATAAATGAATTAGTGTTAAGCATCCTTTTTAGGACGAATTAATATTTAACCATTTAATGAATTAGTATTAAGCATCCTTTCAGGATGCTATAATTACTTTTATTATCAACATGATGAGACATGTATTGTATGAGTAATGGTATCTTGTAAGACCGTCACAAACATCCTTCTATCTAATGACAACATTTGGACTCGTCATCTTTGACGAGATCTTCCTTCGGTAGAGAGTACGTTTGAAGTGTCATCCTAACACTGTTAAGCAAATGTTACAAATTTAAACAATTTCATACACACTTTCTCCACTATAACAAATTTATTAAAACTATTATACACACCAAAATACCAAAACTCTTACTGTGAATGAGGAAAAGCAACGACTGTATTGAAGTACCGAAAATTACTTTGGCATGATTGATTAACTCGTGTTCCATTGGATTTTTCTGAATATGTGCGTCAATTCCTAAAGCACATTTAACTATAACGTCCATAGTCATGGCCTGGAATAGCTTATATACGTCTAGATAATTTTCTTGTTTGGAATATTCCTCAATATTTCTTAATAAGTCATTTATAGTTTCATCCATAGTTTGTGCCATCTAGTGAAGGAAAAGAGAAAGTTATATTTATAAATAAAATAATTTAAAATACTGCGCAATATTTTATATGTTGTTAATATATACACGTGAATGTTCGTCTTATTCTTATCTGTGGGTTGAAGAATAAAACATTACATATCAAATTACACATTTTCGTTAAATATCGAAGTGGGTGTTGGAATATTCTACAAGCAACATCAGTAAAAATTAAGTGAAAAATGTGTAATATTATTTACTGTAAGACGGATTTTGAATCCTTCAAAAATATTCAAATAAATATTTAGTAAAATATATTTCGTTCTATAATTGCGTTAATAATTTCTTTTTTTACAAATATATTGTTTCTAATCTTCGTGTTGTCGACAGAATAAATAAAACATTCGCGTTTTTCATATGATTGTGATGTTAACAACTGATTAAAAGTTTCTTTTGCAGAATAACGGTTGCAACCTTTGTTGGTCAAAAGAGTTGTTCTTTGTTAGAATTATAAATAAAGTTGTTTATGTGGCTTGTTAAACTGCTTGATATATTTTAAAGTAATTAACGAAATTAAAGTAAGTAACGAAATTAGGACAATACGACTTTCTCTGAAACAGCATTAACTTATTCCAAATCCATTGTTGGTTTCTGGTTATATAGAAGGGCACACAACGGAATGACTGTACTGTATACGCCAAGGGTATGAAAACTTGTAGTTTAGTATTATAATCCTTTAAACTTACAGTTGAGCAATAGAGAGGATTTTGTGGACCAATGAATAGCCTTAAAGAACATGAATGGGGTTAATATTATTTTATGCAACCCGTTTATTTTATAAAACGGTGAAACACGATTGCACGTTGTGTGAATGAGCTTACTAATTGTGAACAGTGAAGGATAGTTAACACGTGTTTAATAAGCTGTTACAGGTGGTGTCTGTTAACTCTTTATCTGGGTGTAAATATGCATTTGAGCTTAGGACAAACGAACTTCTGAAAAAAGAACTGCATTTTATAGTTGCTCCAAAAAAGACATCTGTGAATATTCACGAGTTGAATAAAGTAATTAATACTTACTGTTTGAAGTTTCATGGTAGTAAAGGAAGGGGTTATTACACTTCTAACTCTCTTCCAGCGACTTCCACGCAAGAAAATTAGGAAGTCGTTAATAGGTTCTCCGGGTTTCCTAGGTGGATCTAATTCAAAAAGACCCTAAAAACCCAGTGATAAATCACGATGCAAAAGTAACACCTTGAAGAAAACCACAATATTCAGTTATTTTACTACTGAATACACTGTTGGTTGTTTACATATACCACATACAACCAGTATCACTAATTCTAGAATATTTAAGAATACGAGCTGTAAGAAATAATATGTATAAAAACTGTTACTTAAATAAATTAGTTTTTAATATAATTGATCACAATATGGTAAGTGGTTTTACAGAAAAAAACGATATAAATTATATTTTGTAATAAATTTGGCGTTGTTTTAAACTTGGTTTGTCAAAACTTCTTATGTTATAGTAATATTTAATGAAACAATGACAGGTTTCGATTGAAACAGAAACTTTGTGTAAATTTTTCAAACACGATATAACATTAATTAAATTTACATTTTAATAAACATTTAACGAAAGGCACATGGGTATAAAACAATCCTTACTGATCGATCTGCAAAATCCATGAAATCCTTAATCTGAATTTCTTTTAACAGGTCGAGATCCATTACCACTAAAACTGGTCTCATTCCAAAGAAGTAGCTGGAATACGGAAATCAACATAAAAAACTATTGCTTGTTCTTTATAAAATAACACCTTTGTTTCAGGCATAGTTGCTTCAAGTCAAACTAGGGAAACTGTGTTGTCTTACACCGCATCCTATTCGCATATATCTATGTTAGAATTAAGACGTCCCTAATTTAGCAGTTTCCAATAGGGAACGAAGGTTATAAAAATAGAGATACAAAACTCTTTACCAACAAGAAAAATCTAATCAACCACCATATAAGCACTAATGTTCAGCTTGCAATCACGATAATCCAGTCACAGTAAACTCACACTTCAACATGATGTTGTTTATATGGAAAAAAAGGTCTAATCTGAAGCATCTATATAGACATGCTGCCAAACTGTTAATTTATTCATCAAATTAAAGTGTGTTCTAAATGTAACTTGCAACAAAACTTAATGTTACTGAAAAGCTCAACAAAACTTTATGTTCAAGAAATGATTTAAACATTTGAAATGTTGCATTAAAGTTATTGAAACAATAGGTGTATCAAGCTTTCATTAGATGTGGGCTTCACATTCTTTAAAATACGTTACTTTTATGAGAACATTTCTTCTTAAAGGTTCCTTCATAATATTTAAGGTGACTGATATTTTCATGTAATGTAAAGTATACCATCTGACGAATATTATCTTTTATAAAACTAAAAATATTTTATCAAGAACATTATTGGAAATATAACTAAATATTTCTTGATGTTGTAAAGGTTAATTACTTTAGGTTTATCTGACGTATCAAAGGACAATAATATCGTGTCCTCCAAATTTCTCTCTGACATACCACTGGTCAATATTTTTGGCCTACGAACTTTTTCTATGATGTAGGAAAGGTTAATTGCCAATGTTTCAGCTCAAATAACATAACATCTGGATTATAATATTTGTTTGCTAAGAGATGTAATCTGTTGTATTTATATAAGAGTAACATATCACACGTAAAAATACACGTATAATCCCATACATAGCATTGCATTCAATTATTAGCACATGTGGTTATATATTTAATGAGCTATCTAAGAGCTTCTGCACGATAACAAAGGAAACCTAAGTTACCATTTGCCTCGCTTATATCTCGATAGTCAATATTTCGGTTACCATACCAACGCATGCAAGGTGATAATTGTGATTCACTCTCTCCTTCGACATTATATAACATATAACTGTATGCAAGATTCAGCCAAAGTAATAATTATGATGTTATCTTTAAACAATGAATTTTAGTAAAGATTTATAATTGCATAATTCATATTATTTGTGGAAGAAACGACAACAGTTCACTGTACATGGGAATGCCATGTAGGTGTAAATTATACTGAATTTCCTTATCTTCATATAAACAAGTCATATCAGATGAAATTCTTACATAATTATCTCGTAAATTAAGAATCACAAAGTCCTTACCGTATACAAGTATATTAGAAACCTTCGTAATAACTTACAGTTACAATAACCAAATCTAGGCATCACAACTTATACCATTAGAAATAACACTTTAACTTCCTGAGTGAAATAAACAGAGACAAATATAGTTTCTATTTTATTATCAGTATCCAGCTCGAATGGATTATCATGGTTGAAATAACACTTTAACTTAGTGATTTAAATCCATGATCACTATTTTCAGTTCATTTAAAATGTATTTCTTCTTTAGTCAGTGCCCAAAATGATCCAGAAATCTTTAATAAATTGGATTTTATCCTATATTTATAAAACCTAGGAGACTACAGATCTATCATTTATAAATCCTACCAACCTCTGACAGCTGTTTTGATGTCAGTAACTAACCATCTCTCAACGTGCTGTGGTTTGATTGCCCTAGTGAGTGAAACTCTAGTACTGGGACTTACTTGACCCATTTTTCTCTCAGCCGACATGCCTTATGTTAATCTGTCAAAAGAGAAGACATACAACATTTCACAGACCTTAAATATCTTAAATTTAAACAATAAATGACTTAACAACACATGGAAACATATTTACCATCTCTCAACATGCTCTGAGTGGTGAATTTGTTTGTTTGTTTGTTTTGAATTTTCGTGCAAAGCTACTCGAGGGCTATCTGCACTAGCCGTCCCTAATTTAGCAGTGTAAGACTAGAGGGAAGGCAGCTAGTCATCACCACCCACCGCCAACTCTTGGGCTACTTTTTTACCAACGAATAGTGGGGTTGGCCGTCACATTATAACGACCTTACGGCTTAAAAGGCGAGCATGTTTGGGGCGATCGGGATTCGAACCCGCGATTCTCGGATTACCAATCGTACGCCTTAATACAATTGGCCATGACCGGCCATGATTGGTTAATTATTGACATCAAAAGTGTTAAATAAGTTTGTATGTGTTGTTAGTTCATTTATTGTTTAATTTTAAGAATGTTTATGGTCTGTGAATTAAGCACAAAGCTATACAGTGGGCAATCTGAGCTCTTTCCTTACCACGGGTATCGAAACCCGGTTTCTAGCTGTATGAACCCACACACATACTCCTGTTCCACTAGGAGGCTTGTATGATTGGTCAGTAAAAAATGAGTATATTGAAATAATATATTTTACTAGCTGATGCACTGTGATAGTTACCTGCCCCTAATATTTGGGTATATGTCTTTATGTTCTTCTACAGAACGGAAACCAAAGAAAAACGAATTAAGTATACAATCGTGTAATTTTTAGTTTAATTGTCTGTTTAACACACATTGCTTTAAAATAATCAAAACAATAAATGTTATGGTAACAATAAAGCACTTTTCTTTGACACATCAAATGTTAGTTAAATCACACCTAGTGTAAAAATATGAAAACCAAAGTAAATAAATATTACAAATATATTTATTTACCAATCATATACCTATAAAACAAAATCCTGATAAGCCTCAATTTAACAGCAAATAAATCACTGTAATAGAGGAAACATTCCACTTGTTTGTAACAGATAGGAGATTGGAAATGTAGATCAGAGTGTCTAACAGATTTCACAAATGTTATAAAAATTACCTCTCCTGTCAATTTTTACATTAAAGACTATTCATAACGATCAAAAATCTGTTCGTCACAAAACCTAAAAGTTCATGCATATTCATAATTAATAAATTCAGTGTTCATAATTCTGATATGTAACAAAACCACCATCATCCTGATATCCTCCTGTAAAATCTCCTTAAATGTTAAAGATCAATCATCGTTTCCATTTTAACTATGAATTTTGCTGTTCATATTTATAAGAATGTGGTCACATAATTTTATTTGTTATTCAAACACCACAATATAATAATGTAGGCATTTTTAGTGTTTAAACTGCACAGAAATAGACACCAGACAGATAAAGCAACAAATAAGGTTATAATTCCCTTGTTCATCTCAAAATATCAACAAAAATATTCACAAGTTTCTTAGTCCACAGTCAGTATTACGTATCAAGACATAAATGTTTAAGTTTAATTTATATAAAAATGATTTAATTGTTTAGCATTTTGTATTATAGATTTGTCCAACAATAATGTTATTCACCTTGTTTCCTTTTTGTAAAGCTTCTATAGTTCTTTTCCTTTTTTTCTTTCTCCTGATAAACTTCTCTGTCACTTAGCATACTGTCATCTAGTTATGGCTAAGACCTTGCTGTTTAGCTTTTAGTTAAAAAATCAAATTTCTTCTTTAATAATGGAGACTCCTTTTAATCAACATCCCATGAGCTTATTGCAGGTTACATACAAAGTCATAATAAAATCTGAGAACTATTGTTTAAACTCACTTAAACTTAATGCTTCCCCCATATCTGAAGGTAACCCAATCCAAAAACTAACCTTTAAAAACAAAATTGTCTTAGCTGAAGATTACTCCAGCTCTTCTGTGAGTTTATATTTGTATTCGTTAGTCTTATAGCTACATCAACACTGCCCATCTTCTTAACAATCTTGAACAACTTAATAAAAGTGCCTTTAAACACAAACAGTTTCACGAATCGTAGACTGTCATGGTAGGACAACTTTTCCACTTCAATTACGATTTTGTAAACTGTTTCCCAAAATTCAATGTTCTTCCTAAGATAACGAGTAAAAGATTGAACTCAATTTTCCATATATGGCCAAACTAGTGGACCTATACAATGAAATTATAACCTCTTTGGACATGTATTCAATATTTCTACAAATACAACCTAAAATCCTATTTGCAGTACCATTAGAACTGCCAAATACTGTGTAAAATGATCGCATTCTGTTGTAATTTTAAAACAGCTGCAACATCTTTGGGTTTGTAAATTGTATGTGTTTCATATAAAGTCTTTTATTTTCTGGAAGACCTTTTTGCTCATCTGTGTGTTAGCATCATCACTCAATTCAGCATGCACTCTCCATTGTGAGTTGACCACAAGTTCTAAATGGCTACCCGTAAGAGTTATTTTTCTTGTGAAAGAAGTGACAATTACGCAAAGAATATGACGAGCACAGTTAACTAGACTTTTCAGAAAGGAATACATTGAATTCTGTCTTTGTCTCAAGACAAGTAATCCTGGTAAAAAACATATTGTCTGTAGTCTTGGCAAAAACCACGGTCTCTTTAGTCTCTGACAGTTGGAATAATGCTATTTGTGCCACTGACAAATTTCCTTTTCATAAGGACAACTGACCTGAAGATAAGTAAATGTTACGTAAAGGAAAATTTATGGGTAGGTAAGTCAGTAGCACTGGCAATAACATATTGTTTAGATGACTTGTAAGACCGACTGATCATATATATATATATTTACATCACGACATTGTTAAGGTTATTCCTGTCGATATTATGCTTATAAAATAACTTATAAATTAACTTATCTGACACATGGGGATTCGATGTGGCTTTGCTATAAGAAAACACACACATCTTTTCATTCATTTCGTAATAATTTTAAAGAGTTCCAAAATTTCTAGTGGCATCTCAGATACTGTAATGTCCTTTCAGTTGTTGTAAACTTTTGTTTGTTTTAGTAACTGTAGTACAATCTCTGCAGATTGAAAGTCGAGGTCTCTAACCTTCTGGCCATATAAGCCAAACTAGTATTTTATAACATTATCACTGTAAATAACAACTTGTAACTGTGAAGTGATATTTCTTTTGAGACACTTAGAGAAAACTAGCACTCAGATTTCATAACTGTCTTCATTATTTGAGTGGTCTACAACAGCTACGATATAATTGGAATGTGTATTGCGCTAATCTTGTTTATCAAAATTATGTTTTGTTAATATGATGTCAAACGAGATGAAGTGAACATCTTTGGGAGGTTAATTTTGATTTTCGGGAACCTTGATGTATTAATGGTCTGACTCTAATTTGTGTTTAAACAGACTAAGTTTTACATCAATAAATCGTTGGGCACACACCGAATATTATTTATCCTAGAAATGATGCACAGATTGGCTTTTTTATGGCTTGTACCTAGAATAACGAAATTGCACAAACTTTGTTACCTGCCCGGTGAGTTATTGTTGTAAAACCTATTATTTCATCTTCATTGTGCATCAATACCTGATGATAATGAAAGCGTGTCGAAACGTTGTACAATAGTTACTTGTAATAAGTTTCCTTTCCTGATCCATATTCGAGCCGTCTGCTAATTTTAAGTAAAACTCATGATGACATAAATTCCATAATTCGTGGAAGACAAATAAAAGTTTTCTTTGCTATCAAATTTAAAGAATACGTAATGGTCATTTTTGCTTTCAGTAGTTGTAAAACTATATTCACAGTTTGTATGTTTCCTTCGGTATATTTATATCTTTTAGTTTTGATAATTAATTATTAGTTTTGTAGTATTTATGGTCTAAAATATGTTGTTTGATAATAATGGTTTTCATGAAGGAATGTGTCTGTAATAATAATTTGTTCACTTTCACTCTTCTATAATTCAACATAAAATTATCTCAACAGCATAGATACATTTTAAGTCTTTAAACTTATAGAATTGCCTCAACAACATAAATACATCTTAAGTCCTTAAACTTATAGAATTACCTCAACAACATAGATACATCTTAAGTCCTTAAACTTATAGAATTACCTCAACAACACAAATACATCTTAAGTCTTTAAACTTGTAGAATTACCTCAACAACATAGATACATCTTAAGTCATTAAACTTATAGAATTACCTCAACAACATAGATACATTTTAAGTCCTTAAACTTATAGAATTACCTCAACAACATAGATACATCTTAAGTCCTTAAACTTATAGAATTACCTCTACAACACAGATATATCTTAAGTTCTTAAGCTTATAGAATTACCTCAACAACATAGATACATCGTAAGTCCTTAAACTTATAGAATTACCTCAACAACATAGATACACCTTAAGTCCTTAAACTTATAGAATTACCTAAACAACATAGATACATCTTAAGTCCTTAAACTTATAGTTGACTGGGTTTTAATTTTCCTGAGACGAGAAAGGATTGTTGTTTATTATTAAGTAGAAAGCTGCACAAGTACTTGTCTGTAGTACATTGAAAACTAAGTTTTTGAAACTATCTATCTCAAATTACAGTACTATACAAAAGTGTTAGGATAGACAAGAGAATATTTTTCATTCTTTTCATTCCATGGGCCTAATTCTTAAATGCCATTTGATAATATAAATTTCAATACTATGACAATGTATCACTGGTCTCTGATGAGTGAACCAGAGTGAGAATACATACCGTTCTTTGGAACTCCAATATACGTGTACTAAGGATTCTGCTTCAATGAACATAGTGATCAAATTTAGAATCTGATATAGCTGTCTTAACTATATAGAAAGAAGCTAGCAATGAGCTAGTATATTCTAGAATAAATCAATTTTATAACGCACTACAAATAAACTTTGATGTAAACAGTGTTTAACAATATGCATATTAAGTTTTGTTGTTATTTCACAGCTCGAAATATATAAGATATTAATGCCTCTTTCAGGCACTAATAAGTAGACACTTTCCACAAATTAATTTTATACATAAGTAGACTATTTATCTATATTTTACGTACAATATAGAATTATTTCTATGTATAGCAGAGAGTTCATATAAATGCTTTACGTGATACTAGTTCGACTCTCCAAGAAACTACTGCAGAATTGAAATGCTTCCTTAACACTATCAAGCACACTCTAGACTGTGAGACAGAAACAGGTAAATTTGACAACGAGATAGGAATAGGCAGAACATCTAAACTCAATGATACTGATGTTAAGCATCTTTATGCAGCCTTCAGGACAGAAGGAAGACTACCACTGATCTCAAGCATGAGATAAACAGCCATGTACCAATTGACAGACAAGTGTCCAGTTCTTCAGCATTAGGAAGACTCAACGAGATGGAATATATGATCATGTAGCAGATTAAAAAACCTTTAAACCTTTACTTAAATACATGAATATTGTCAAAAGAATGAAATTTGCTTAAAAGTATTAAAACTGGAATGTTGATGTTGTGAAAGTGAATTGTGGATGAATGAATTCAAATTTTCAAAATATTCTGTTCAAATCCTAGGTTGCGCTTCCTGTAGAAGAAAGGTGAAAGATACTTACCACGATACATAAAAGCTTGAGAAAGGTAGTATGGTGGTTTAGGACGGTTTTTCTCCTGAGGAGACATGATATATTTACAAAACAGATAGAGTAATGGACCACGATAAATACCGTAAAATACTAGTACGTTATGGTACACCCAGTGGTTTGCGGTTTTTTGATAAATAATTCGAATACTTTTCCGTTCTAGAATGTCAAACAGCCTAAAATTGGGTTAAGCTGTAACTTAGATTTAGAAGATAAATAAATGTCGATATGTATCCACTTTATAATACTTACGAACAAGATTGATTCGCACAGTTTTTTCATAACAATATTATATTTTAACATACAAACAATAATACAATTTACAATAACAGTTATTAGAAATAATGATCGACGTACAACCGTTTTGCAAACTTAAAAACATTATCAAGCTTTATATCTGGTCTGAAGCTGAGACCACTGAGTCTCACTGAGGATTCACGATGAGCGAGTTAATTTCGAGTCGACAGGGAGTTAACCAGCTCTACGTTCTTCGCCAATCACACGTTGAGTTTTTCACCGCTGAAATATGAATCTGCAGAAGTTAAAGGGTTTGAAATGGTTGAAATCTATAAACGTTCCCGGTCAAATATCTGAAGTTCCTGATTAATAAGCGGTAACCACAATTATAGCTTCTAAAGTTTATAATATATCATCTGTAGCAAACTAACACGTCTTAGAACGTCGTGTAGATTACATTTATAGGCATGAAGAGTGTTTCTCGAAATTGCGATTTACGCAGCAGTATAAATAATACACCATTACTTACGTAAATACATAAGATGTTGATTCTTGCACTCGAGAATCTTCTACAACTTTAGTAAATAAAAAAGAATTTCACAATACAGGTTTAACAGTATATGTTAAACATATTTCTAAATATCTGTATGAAAACATCGATATTGAAATAGATATATAAGAGTAAATCCGTCACACAACCCAAAACATTCATCCAAATTATACACACATTTCTTAGCTAACAAAAGAAGCTACTATAGTCATTCAAACCCAATTTTAACGCAATTGTGCAGATCTGGGTTTTGATACATCAAAACTTAACAAATCAAAAGTTTCTTCCAATGATCTTTTATCGGGGTGTATTAGAGACGTTTGTAGTAAATTATACATTATTTAACAACTTTTCAGATTAGAAAAGCCTACATTGTTTAACAACTTCTCGGCTTAAAGAATCTATATTATTTATCATCTTTTCAGATTATAGTGTTTTACATTATTTATCGTTTCTTTAGATTAGAGAAACCTACATTGAAGAAATATTACCGATGGATAACTGTTGTTGTTTTATGAATTAAGCACAAAGTTACACAATGGGCTATCTGTGCTCTGCCCACCACGTGTATCGAAACCAGGTTATTAGCGTTGTAAGTCCGCAGACATACCGCTGAGCCAATGGAAGGGGCCCGATAGATAACTGAACAGTTCAATTATTATTCAGTAAAATCAAGCTTGAGATGTTATTTTTATCAGACATAATTTATCTAGCACGTAACGTAAAAGGTGTTGATGTCTCTTTCAAGCACTTATAAGCAGATATTTTATGTTTCAGATAGTATGTAGGATCTGAAGTTGTTTATTCTTAAGAAGACTCAGAAATGAACGTTTAGCAACTGTTTACAACTTGGCTTTTCTCAAATTGCAACGGTGTGTTAGACGAGTTTTAATATTCAAAAAGTTGGTCATTCGAAATGTGTCTTTGTTCCTTTTTTGAGTTGCTTCATGTGGAACCCTAGGGCACTAATCGTGTAGCCCACCACGGGTATCGAAACAAGGTTTTTGGCGTTGTAAGTCCGCGGACATTTCGCTGAGCTACTGGGGGAGAAAGGAACCGTAGTTATTCAACAAAAACTATAGATTAAAGGAAAGTGACTTAGAAAATACAGATCATAGACAAAGTGAGTTAGCCAAAGAAAATAATTTGAAAGTATTTGCATTTGAAATGCATGGTTATAAGTTACTAAAAAGGAACTGAGTAGTCGAGAGAGGGAAAATAGTGTCTCTATATGTAAAGTGTGAGTTATATCCTCTTGAAGTTGAAAATATTATCAAAAGTAACAGCAGAAAGACTAAAACCACTTGGGTATCTATTAGTGGATATTAAAGGCAAAATCTCTTAGCAGGAATTTGTTACAGATACAAGATGAACCTGATGAAACTATTGAGAAACTTTACAGTGAGATTCAGATTTCAGCTGTTAATGAAGACGTAATTATGGGTGATTTTAATTTCAAACATGTCTACTGGGAAATGCTAGAATCAAGCCATGATGAAGAAAGTTAACCAGGAACTGTTCAAGGTGTATTTCTCCACAAAATTGTTCAAAGGACGTACTAGAAATAATCATATTTAAGATTTATTGGTAACTTCCAATATAAAAATGGTTTGAGAACGTATAAATTGGGGTAACACCAAGGTACATTGCTGTATTGGATTTCCTGTTTTTCTGCATACGGAAATTAGGATAAACGATAATTTGGTCCCAAATTTAAAAAAATAAATAACTAAATGTTGAAGTGATGCAACAAGAATTATCTGTTGTACTTTGGTCAGCTGACATAACTGAAGACAGCGAACAAATGTGAATTTTTTAAAGAAACATTTTTTTAAATATATAACAAAAATATATTCCATGCAAACATTTTTTAATATTCAAGAGAAATATATTCCATACAAACATCTTTAATATTCAATAGAAATATATTCCATACAAATACGTTTTAAATATTCAATAGGAATATATTCCATACAAATATTTTAATATTCACCAAAAACATATTCCATACAAACATTTTTTAATATTCGATAGTAACATATTCCATTCAAACGTTTTTATAATATTCAACAGAGATATATTTCATACAAACATTTTTTTTAATATTCAACAAAAATATATTCCATACAAACATTTTTTTAAATATTCAAGAGAAATATATTCCATACAAACATTTTTTAATATTCAAAAGAAATAAATTTCATACAAACATTTTTAATATTCAATAGAAATATATTCCATACAAACACTTTTCAAATATTCAATAGAAATATATTCCATACAAACATTTTAATATTCAACAAAAATATATTCCATACAAACATTTTTTAATATTCGATAGTAACATATTCCATTCAAACGTTTTTATAATATTCAACAGAGATATATTTCATACAAACATTTTTTTTTAATATTCAACAAAAATATATTCCATAGAAACATTTTTTTATATTCAACGGAAATATATTTCATACAAACATTTTTTAATGTTCAACAGCGATATATTCCATACAAACATTTTTTAAATATTCAAGAAAAATATATTCCATACAAACATTTTTTAATATTCAAGAGAAAAAAATTCCATACAAACATTTTTAATATTCAATAGAAATATATTCCATACAAACATTTTAATATTCAACAAAAATATATTCCATACAAACATTTTTTTTAATATTCAACGGAAATATTCAACAGAAATGTATTCCATACAACAGAGATATATTCCATACAAGCATTTTTAATATTCAACAGAAATGTATTACACACAAACATTTTTTAATATTCAACAGAGATATATTCCATACAAACATTTTTTAAATATTCAAGAGAAATATATTCCATACAAACATTTTTTAATATTCATGAGAAATATATTCCATAGATAAAAATGGTAGCTGCAAATAAAAAACATACAAAGGTTGTAGAAATAAAATAAAAAAAATATTACCTATATAAGTAATTTAAGGTAACTGGTTGTTTTTGTTTTCAGTTACGCACAAATATACACAATGGGCTATCTGTGCTCTGCCCACCACGGGTATCGAAATCCAGTTTTTAGCCTTGTAAGTCCGCAGACATACTGCTAAGCCACTGGAGAGCGAGTTAACTCGTATTATAAAAGATTTCGAATAATAGAAGATCAAATAAATTGGCGAAACAGGAACTTAGAACACCTAAAGTGATGTATGCAATTATTTGGCTGATAACATAAGATATAATATTAAGAATTTTTTTAAAAAGTGTATCAGGAATAAATACAGGAGATAGAACGTTTGAGGGGCGATAAAAGAGGCTTTTATCTGATGGCTATGAAATGGCTTGGTTATTTAATTCCAGCTTTTATTAATGAAGACTTAAGCAGTATTCCTCATATTGAAGAGCTGATGAATGAAAACGAAGTTGAATAAGATAGTTGCATAAATTCTGAGCTTACTACAATAAAATTTGAGAGTTTAAAGAATGTTTAGACTTCTCGGCTAGGTAATATTTTTCCGCGGGTTTGAAAGGAGATCAATGATTTTTATGTGAACCACTTGCCAAAATTTTCGTCAGTCCTTGAATAGTCGACAAGTACCAACAGATTGAAAATTAGCTAATGTCGGTATTCTCTTCAAAAAGTTTTAAATGAATTATAGGTTTATTAGTTTTGCGACGGTTGTGGAAAAAGTTTTGAAACGTCTGAGAAAAAGTACTTTCAAAGTCATTGAATAAAGTTTACAGTTTCATCAGACAGCCAAAATATTTTCAATAAGGAAAAATATTTCCTTACAACTCTCTGATATGTTTTCAAAATGTTACTGCATATGTAGACGAGAGTAAAGGTGTGGATTTGGTGCATCTGTATTTTCGTATGAATAATTGTATTTTTAGGAGAATAACCTCAACTGTATTATTAAAGAAAGGATTTTGGGGTAATGATTGCTTTTTTGAAGCCATCCAAGAAGTGTGCTTTTGCTAGTGGTAAGGCAAATAGGATTTTAAATTATATTTACAGAAATATTGAATACAAGTGTAAAAATGTGTATGATTTAGTTGTATAGGTCGTTGGTTAGATCATACATGAAGAATTGTGTTCAGTCTAGGGCTTCTTACCATATGAAACACACAGAATTATCGGAAAAGGTTCAGAGAAGGGTCATTGAAATGGTACTTGGAGTGGAGTGGTTAACATAGGAAGAAAGATTAAGATACTTAAATTGTTTTCTCTTGGAAAAATAAAGATAAAGTGGGCCTGATTGAAGTGTTTAAGACTGTAAGAGGAATTGATGATACTGATATATTAACACTTTTCGTACTTAAGATTGAGAAGTACAGAACTAAAGGACACAAATATATATTTAGACAAGGTATAGGACGTCTTCAACTAAGACAACTTTATTTTTCAAATTTCGTTGTTTTCTCGTTTTGAATTAAGCACAAAGTTACTCAATGGGCTACCTGTGTCTGCCTACCACGGGTATTGAGCCCCGGTTTTTAGCGTTGTAAGTCTGCAGACATACCGCTGAACCACTGGGGGGGCTATTTTTCAAATAGACTGGATCGCCTATGGAATGGGTTGTCTTTGAATCTTGTGAAAATAGTAAATTTGGGTGAGTTCAAAAGAAAACTTGATTGATATATAAACAGCAAGAGCTGGATTTAATATTTTCAGTTTTAGTTTAGGATGGGATAACTAATATGGACCAAGTCCATTTTCTCCCTAAAGATTATTTTATCTCTCACTATTTTATCTTTATGCTGTTCGTAATTGACTTCTATTGTTCTTGATAAAATATTGTAAATGATACATGTTATTTTATAATTTTATAGTTTTTTAGAAACTTGAATAGTCTTACTACAAGCGAATGATGCTATTAGGTGGATTGCATTACTAAGTTTTAAAGGGAATGGTTTTATAAAGATTCACTGAGCTCACAATGTTAATGGGGCTTTACTTCAGCCATATGGCCATATCAGGTATAACATCCATTTTTTGTTTCACTTTATAAATAAAAAAAATAAGTACAATTCACAAAGTTTGACATTCACGTAGGTTTACATACAAATCTTTTGTTTTCATTTATATATTTGATTATATTACTCGTACTTTACAAGTGTTATAATATTCTTCAGGAACGCATACAGATTTTTATCTTATGTTTAGAATTGTTATTTGTATATTACATATGTCTTACAAAAGCTGATAAAGTTTCTATAGACTGATTACAGCTTCTAGTTTCCTTACTCAAGCACACTTTTTTACAACATTTGTCATATAAAGGATGCCTATTTAACTATCCTGTGTTTTCTTTCGTTTCTCATAATTCCATCCATATATGTATGATTTTTTATCGTTCTTGAAAAAATTAATGTCACTTATATAATTTTAACAGTATTTATATGTGTGGAAGATGTTATCGTTACCCAGGATACTGTTACTTTGGGGCACACAGTATTCTGAAGGATCATAATATATATGTCGTTTAACTTCACATTATTTTTTTTAAAAATCATATATTATATTTAGTAATTTACATTACACACTTTTATATTCTTGCAAAATTCTAATTTAACTTCTGTGTATGTTTTCATTTTGTTACAAATAAATATGACAGAACAATGATGTGCTGTTTGATTTAACTGTTATTTAAAATAACAATATTTATCATTCACTTGATGTATTTCTCATAAAACTTTGACATAAACCTCTGTCTGATGTTAACATTGTTGCTTGTTAGGAAGTACAAAGGTCACTCATGTGATCACTCATAGAAACAGAGCAGGCACTGACGTTCAGACGGGTGTCGTCATCATCTCCAGTGGCATTATTGTTTGGCTTCACATCGATGAACTATGGTGGCACGTATATCAACACTCTCTCTGTCTGCAATCTTTAATAGCAAAACACCCTCTGACGATACTTCCTGGAATTATGACGTAATTTTTTTCTGATGACTTTATTCTTTGTGGGGTTTATAATTCCATTTTCTCCACCTCTCTTCCTAACATCTAAGATGGACGTTCATGTAACACCCTCTGGCGTCGTGCTGGGCAATAAGTGCATTAACTACTGACACATTTCTAGCCAAATAGCTAACACCACAATGTGTTTGGTGTTTTAATAAAATATAACCCCAAAATGCATTTTCGCTTCACAACTATTATTCTATGAATTATTGAAGTAATATAATAAAGCTAAAATTGCAGTATAATACTACTGAAAGTTTTAAGTCTTATTTTTCTAAGTCATATAGTTTCAAAAATATCAGTTTAGAGAACTTTTATTGATTAAGGTAAAACCTAATACACATCATATCTCATTTGAATATTGAATATTGGAAGGTACGAAGTATTTCAAAGAGATAAATGAGAATCGCACTTTGACAAAAATATACGTAAAAGTGTACCACAAACTCAATATTCAATCCTATTTAAAACATTTTTACACTGCTTATTGAACATCCAGTTGTAGACTAGCTTAAGAAAGTTTATGTTGGTGTTTTAATACGTCATTTCGGTGAATTTCTTGGGACAAATTTTACAAAAACTCCATTTGCAGGATTCATAATATTCATACCGAGTTTGACGGTCAGTTTCTGATAGAAAAAACAACAACAAAAACATTATTATAAAGAATTGTATTTTAACTTTAAATCAGTTTCTCTATATATCTTTTGTGCTTGAATAGTTAAAAAAACAAAAGTTATTCTACTGCAGAATTCAAATAATTTGCAATCAATGGTTTATGAGTGTATTACGCAAAATCAGTTGTAAATTATGAGAGGTTTAATGTAATGAAGTCAAAGTTAACATATATTTATTTGATTAAACGTATATACTCGATTAATACCATCAAAATAGTAAAATTATATATGTCAACATTCAAATAAAACCATTTTAACTTAGGACTTGACCAGTTCCCAAACAAATATTTTCCAAGAAGGTTATATCACCTTGGCCTTTATCTCTATGGACACGTTGCATAAAATTAATTATCAATAAAGTGTACAATTACAAGTTTTAAAAGTAAACTTATATTTATTTGAACGTAAATTCCAATACGCTAAAAAACGAAGAAACACCAAAGATTAGAAAAATTCACAAGCATACTACGTACATGTGATTGTTTGTTTGTTTTTTGAATTTCGCGCAAAGCGACTTGAGGGCTATCTGTGCTCGCCGTCACTAATTTAGTGGTGTAAGACTAGAGGGAAGGCAGCTAGTCATCACCACCCACCGCCATCTCCATCTTTTACCAACAAATAGTGAGATTAACCGTCACATTATAACGTCCCAACGGCTGGGAAGGCAAGCATGTTTGGTGCACGCCTTAATACGCTTGGCCATGCCTAACCCGAACATATGACAAAATAATACTAATATATCTCTGTATTACTATACATATTACATAATAATACTGATCTATGTGTGGTACTACATATAAATCACACAATAATACTTATCAATGTGTATATTACAACGTATATATTTCACGAAATAATACTGATCTATATTTGTATCACTCCTATATATATATATATGAAAAAATAATACTGAATTATCTGTGTATTACTTCATATATAACATGATAATATTTATTTAACTGCGATAGCATATCATGCCTGAAAAGTTAAGAAAGAATGTAATAATACCAAACGTCATAAGCTACTGTAGTTGTTCGCTCTATATATCGTACTGGATTTGTTAAAACCTTTATTATAAATTTCGGGCAAAAATGACCTTAAAAATAGACTTCTTGAAACAGCACTCAAAACCTTTTTTTTCGATAGCTGAGACCATCCGAACATTGACAAGAAGCAAAAGAAAGAATTTCACGATTGTTAGACAAGATTAGAATTTGTCCTTTTTTGGTTTGTTTTTAATTTCGCGGAAAGCTGCACGAGGACTATCTGCGCTAGCCGTCCCTAATTTAGCACTGTAAGGCAGCTAGTCACCACACCCACCCTCAACTCTTGGGCGACTCTTTTACGAACGAACAGTGGGATTGATTGTCACATTATAATGTCTCCACTAGCATGTTTAGTGTGACAGGGATTCGAGCTCACGACCCTCATATCACGAATAGAGTGCCTTATTCACCTTGCCATGCTGACCCATTTTCTGAAAACATCATTATTATTGTCTTCGAAATTTTAAGTTGAAATGAAAGCTGAGTTACACTGTTACAGATACACAAAATGTAATATGTTGTTTTTAATGTCTGCTTCTATATTTGACACTTGTTAAAACAGTCAACATAGCATAGCAAGAAGAAAATGTAGATTACCTAGATAAAGTTTATATAAAATTTAAAAATAACATACACTTTTTCAACAGTATCTTATTATATATACATATATATACCTAGGTGTGTGTTTGGTTGGACGTGATAAATATATATTCTGTTATGGTTACCTTTTCTGTTTTCTCACAAGGCATCAAATAGTACTTCTGAACTATTCTAAATATGGCCATCTTGGCTTCTAGCTGAGCGAATCTCATCCCAATACAGTTTCTAGGTCCATGTCCAAATGGTTGCCAAGCAAGTGGATGGTGGTCGTGATTATCAACAGAAAATCTGAAAGATATTTAAAGTTAAAATTTGAGGGTAAAGTGTTGGTAAAGTTGTTTAAACAATAACACTTTTGTGGTATAAATAATATATATATATATAAAGTTACGTTCGCTCAATTTGAGAAACTAAGGAATTTTTCTTCTATTTTGAGCAAAATATTCGATAGCTTACTAAATACAGAATCGATTGTCTGACACAAGTTTATAAATGATATTAAACATAACTGATATGCGATGTCCCATTATAAGTTTCCTGTAATAATTGCATAATTACTACATATTTTCATTTTTTTCTAACTTGAAATAATAAATAGCATAACTTAACATATTAATAAGCAGGAATTTTGAATAAAATATTTTTACTTACTAGAAAACCATTAGAACTAGTAACGAGCATTTCGCAACTGTTTAAGTAGAGTTAGTTCACCATTTTTTAAAATTCTTTCAATATTTTAATTTTCCTTCGTATCGCTATAGATACAAGTTATGGAAGAATGAACGAAGTTTTTGTAAACTGTACAAACTAGTTTATGGCAGTTTCTCGACCTTTCGCCAGTTTACTGTTGTCATGGTTATATTTTCCGTTGAAAGACATATTTTAACCCTTTCGAACGAATGCTACTGATAGAACAAAACCACACAACATATAAAAATAAAATATTAAATACTGAAGTAAAGGAAACTGTTACAACGGAATGTTTAGAACAGCAAATGGCTCCGAAGACAAAAAACAACCTCATCCGTAAAAGGGTCACGAAAGAGGACCTTCCAACTCAAAGGCTATTTCTATAAACATAAGCATATATTTTGCTATTTTAATAAAGTAATAAATAGGAACAAAGAAAAGAAGTCGATTGAAAGTCGCAAGCTTTATATAAAACTAAAATATTTTTCATCACGCGAAATATCGAAGAAACAAGAACAGTGGTAATTATCTTCGGGAATAAACTTGTCAAGTGCCCTCATGTAAATGATGAGGTTGAATAATTACCACTTGCTATTCAAGTAATTTTACCCTATTAACGAGTGTGTTCGTGTGTGTTTTTTCTTATAGCAAAGCCACATTGGACCATCTGCTGAGTCCATCGAACCCCTGTTTTTAGCGTAGTAAATCCGTAAACTTACTGCTGTACCAGTGGTGGACTCCTATTAACTAGATTGTCATAGTTATAATCTTACACACTTTAAAGTGTGATTAAATTAAACGCCATTTCACCACTCGTATCTTGAACCTTTCAATAAAAACGCCATTAGGCTGGCAATTAGATATGTGGCATTATTGGAAAGTCATTTTGTCTTTATTTTGCACTATTATACTGCGTTACCTATAACTTCAAAAAAAATATATAGTGCGTTAAAAGCTGCAAGGTCAGGCAAGGTGAAAAGAACCAAGCAAACACAATGTATATTTTTGTTGTAATTACCTTTCTGGATCAAACGTTTCATGGTCTGGCCACAGAGCTGGGTTATGATGAAGGTGGTAAACAGGAACCTGTACAGCCGTTCCTTTTGGAATTTGAATGGATCCATATGTTACATCTCTATTTGCCTCACGATTAACAAACCTATTAATATAAAATAACGAATTCTTACAGCACAACCGTAATTGCCAGACAAAAAACGAAATCCCACTGAGATTCTAGCATGGTAACCGACACATTATTCGTTCTTTTACGTTATTTTTTGCCGTATAATTCAGTCAAATTGACCACATTTTGATAAAACATGTTTAGAATATTATTCCTTATTCTCCTGCCAAGAATGATCCAAGTCCGTTGATAACAAACGACGTACGGACACATTTTCGTATTTTTTGAGAGCTGAATATGACGAAAGCTGAGTAACGTGTATGAACTCTACTGAGTGATCTTCTAGTTCGTTCTGTATTTGTATAAACACTACATTTGACCACCCATGACTTATAGTCACACTGTCTACATTTATGTCACTATTTCTCCCAGACTGTAAATTATTCATACATTTCACTACACAACTACGAAGTTTATGACTCTTAGTGAACCTATAGTTTTTACAGTTTCAATTAACCCAATAAAGGAAAATGAAAGCAGAAAACACCATGTTCTCTATAATTTAATGTGTTCTATATAATTTAATGTAGTAAATCGCTTAGAAATACCTACTATTTTTCTTTTGTTTTCCATATCGTTGGTATAAGACATATTTCATTTTATAGTATTTTTCTCGTATTTGTTGGCTACCAGAAATATTTTGATTTTTATGTTTACGTAAAAATATTCAAAACTTACAAGTAAACTGGTGGATAAACCCGGAGACATTCGCTGAAAACCTGATCCAGATAACGGAGCTTATGGACAGACAAGTAGTCCAAGTTTCCTTCCTAAAATATTACATTTCTGTGAACGTTATTTTATTAAACAAAATACACATTAACTCGATCTTATCGCACGAAATGAATAATCTAAGTTTAATGTACCCTTCATAGAAAAATGATTATTAGCTTTTTAAAGTTAATACTTTACTCGAGATTTCTAGATTATGTGAGTAAATTCATAAGTTTTGTGAAAGTATTTTCTTAACTGTGTTTAAGGTAAGCACTGTTTAGAACAGCTGAAACTTTCAAAATGATATATCACTAACAAGCCAAAGTGGTGAACTGTATTGTAATTTACGTACTTTTCCCACGAGCTCGTCTACCTCTTGTCTTAATTTTTCTTGGACTTTAGGGTGCTGCACCAGTAGGTGTATGGTGTAACCAAGAGCAGAACTAGTTGTTTCATAGCTGAAAGAAAAATATATGTTTGTTGTCCTTAAGCACAATAGATAACCTGTGCTCGGCCCAGCATCAGCATCCAAACTCGATTGAATAAATTTATTGCAGAGACACAGGGGTTAACTTTAATATGAAATGAGTTATACATAAACAAGAAACAGAAGAAAAAATTGAAGTTCAAAAGGAATATGAGCTTTGTTATGCCCTAAAGTTAAAATTATAATAGTAATATATTAAGGGTAATATTATTACATCTAAGTATATGTAACGGTTGAAATAATTATAAAATAATAGTATTATATTAAGGGTAATATTATTACTTCTAAGTATTTGTAACTGTGAAAGTAATTTTTAAAAAGTAGTAATGTATTAAGGGTAGTATTATTACTTAAGTATTTGTAATAGTTGAAGTGATTTTAAAATAATAGTAATGTGTTAAGGGTAGTATTATTACTTAAGAATTTGTAATAGTTGAAGTGATTTTAAAATAATACTAATGTATTAAGGGTAATATTATTACTTCTGAGTATTTCTAACTGTTGAAATAACTTAGTTAATGATAATATACATATTACAAGTTAATATAGTAGATTATTAGTAATGACGGAACTGTTAAACTAATCGCAATTAATATGCCATTACAACCAGCAATATATTGTAATTAATGATAAAATAACCATTGAAAGAACTACAGTTACCCTGCTACTAAAGCCAACATAGCGTTGTACAACACTTCATTGTCAGATAGTCCACTCTTGGAAACTATAATGATACAAGAAATGTATAATAGGTATTCAAATGAATATAATACTTTTATGAAATTATGTTATTAATGAATATTATTTTACTGATATCTGCAAATCAAAGTACATATAACACGTATCAGGAGTTTGTTCTTGTCTTAACCTCAGCAAACATTAATTTTACTGGTCACAACATTACCCGAAGAATTACAGTTAGAAGTTTTTAGGGTTTCATGGACATAATTGTTGTCTGTGATAATGTTTCAAGTTCCTCTTTATCAGTTGCTAAAGCCTGGATCACAGCTACATGGAGAGGAAGATGATCATGGTGTTATAACGGGTTATAATAAATACCATTAAACTGGTCGATAACATGTGTACTTTCGTCAGGGTTTGATTTGTGTGTTTCTTGTCCAGCGGTTAGTTGACTCCCTGTAACCTTCGTAACGTTGACACTGATGTTCTGAGAGTCCATCATTAACTGGAGAAGATCATTCCGTCGTTTCTATATAAGAATAATAAAAAACAATCCATTGTTACCGTTAGCAACACTCTAGTAGTTTAGGCATAACACATATAAGAAACTATAGTATTTTCTTTTATATCATAATCTATTTTCTTAGCCTAAAGTTTTTCTTTGCGATTAACTTATGATTCGCAGATACTTAAAACGTTTTCGGACAAAGATCAGTATTCTAAGGCTTAAGTTATTTATATTGAAACGAATTAAAATAAGCATATCAGAAAATCTCATGAAAACAACAGTCGAAATAAAGTTGTGGTGGAACGGGATGTATCAGAACCATGTGTGAAGCTGAAGTGTTTTCATATTATGTTTTAATTCTTTGTTTACGTGTAAGGTATATTTATTCAAGCTAAGAACGATATATAAATGGTTTTCCATATATAAAACATTATCTTTGTTTTATTCAAAAAATAATTAGTACTGATTTACATTAATTCCTCCATTTATAGTAGTTAACGTAGTATATTCGTTTGTATGATTGTTAATAAAGTATACGCAAAGCTACTCGAGTGATTCGCTAAAATGATAGATTACAAAAAAGGCAATAAGAAAACACCGTTCACTGCCAATGAAAACACGGATTACCTGACTGTTTTGTTTGTTTTTGGATTTCGCGAAAAGCTAATCGAGTGCTACCTGCGCTAGCCGTCCCTAATTTAACAGTGTACGACTAGAGGGAAGGCAGCTTGTCATCACTACCCGCCGCCAACTCCTCGGTTACTCTTTTACCAACGAATAGTGGGATTGACGGTCACATTATAACGCCCCCACGGCTAAAAGGGCGAGCATGATTGGCGCGATGGGGATGTAAACCCGCGAGCCTCAGATTACGAATCGCAAGCCCTAATCTACCTGGCCATGTCGGGCCGATTGGCTGACGCATTATCATTTCTCAATGGTTGACACGGGTATAATCGGTGAGAAGATTCGAACCAGAGATTACGAGTCAAATGTTTTAATCACTATGTCTTAGCAGCACAATAAATTCGTAAAAGGCTATATTAAACCTAGTTCTAATGTTTTTTTAATATAAGCGTTAATATAAGGGTTAGCTAGTTGATGGCAAAGTATATTTTTACACATACCGCTGGATCAGCTGCTCGTGATTTCATAACTTGACGACAAACCTCCACAAGATCGAGAAATGGATTGGAACCATTGTTCCAAAATTTATACTGAAGATATCTGATATTTCTCGTGAACCAACCAAAAGCCGGAAACGACACTAAAACACAACCATAAAATTGTATTAAAGAAATACGACAAAAATCATGTTGTTTGTGGTAAACTATTTAAATAACATTTTATCTAATCAGTTTTATTTTTCAATTGTGTTTATAAAAATTAGATATAATTAGGACGTAAAATTATATAAAAATCATTAATGAACATTTGGAACGATAAATAGGTGGCATCTTTTTCGCTTATTTTGATGCTGTTAGGTCACAGTATCTGCCTTTTTTCATGCATAGTACTTTTTGTTATGAATCAAAAGGCAGCAGTAGTAAATCCAGCAATTCAGACTGAATAAAAGAGATCGCTAGATGGGTGCAAAGGGAAGATATCACTTTAGATGACGAGATCATATTTCCAAACGTTGTCATCAGTGTGGACGTCAATGGGAACTTGTGACAAGATCGCCATTACAGGTGGTCATGCCGTCAAAAGTTTTAATTAAAAGGCGTGTTGTTGGGGGCACGTTGATAGGACAACAAAACAGGCAGCCGTTAATCTATAATATTTGTCTTATCATGCCGATAATTAAATAACTAAATCGTCCTAAAAAGAATGCTTAACAGTAATTCATTAAATCAATTATATTTACTTCGTCCTAAAAAGGACACTTAACTCTCATTCATTTATAATTAATTCAGGAAGTCAATTTATATTAATTTGTCGTAAAAAAAGGATTCTTAACCCTAATTCATCAGATAATTAAATTCCGTGTCCTATAAGAACAGTAACTCACTCAAGTGCTTAAAGATTTTCAGTGATATTATAACTTGTCAATAGCAATATTTAATGTAACAATATCACTGTTATATGCATTTTACCACACACCCATTACATATGTCTTTAGGTTTATATTGCTCTAAAAGATGCGATATCATACAATGTTTAAAACTTTAACTTTATTATACATTTTACATCGCCAAGGAAACGTTTATCATGTAATAACACTTTTTTTGATTTGCATGAAAGTATTTGGTTGTCCATAAATAAATGTCGTTTTTAAACTACAAAGTTTAGAAGAGTATAAACCAATGTTGTAAAACATGATTTAATCAAAGTAAGCTGCCTTGTTTTAAAGTGTTTATTGTTCTAAAAGTTGTCAAAGTGCTTGAAAAAAACGAAAATTTGTAGGGGAAGGATAGGGGAATAAGGTGGATGAGGTAGAACCTCGATTCCCAATTCGTTCAATATTTGGAGCGTCATCCTTGACAGGTCTTATAATGCCGTTTTTGTTGATTTTCAATCAACTCATGCGGAACCCACTTATCCAACGTTTTAGTTTTTCCAATCGCACTCAGGTAATGTCGAAACCTCTACGGTCAGTAAGAGAACCATAACCGAAAGTCTGGCTGATGTTCCAGGTAGTTTCGATAGCTTTTCGTCTATGTTTGAATTAATAGACGAAAATCAGACAAAAGTCCTTCTTGTTTTTGTTGCCTTGGGGGTTGGGAAACTTATTCTGAGTAGAGTTCAAACAGCAGACAATTAAGACGCCTTATGAGCGACAAACGTTGGATTAAACCAACCAATGATAAGTCACTCAATATTCAGCTTGTAAATATCATCGTGCGAATTCCAACATTTATTTCTGGACAACCTAATAACTTACACATCTTACTTTATTCAATGAGAAGTATTAATTATTATATGAAATTTGCTTACCATTTTTATTTCGTAAAATGATGTTGTATTAAATGAAATTTATTCTTTTAATTATCAATCAAATGTTTTACATCATACAGACATCAAGCCAAAGACATCATATATTACACTATGTAACAAAATTTTTACTTTTCATTATTCCCGGACAGAAAGTGTTATTTACCAATTGCTTATGCCTAACGTAACTGGAAAAGACCTATTTTTATCTTCAAACTTTGTTTTTTTTAACCTGGGAACGTATAACGAAAACACGATGGGAGACTATATTTGCGGGGTGATACGTGAATTTGTTTCACATTACAGTAACAAATCTGGAAAAACTCTTCACTTCTAAACATTTTTGTATAACTTTAGTATAAATACATGTAAATCTGTTGTTTTCTTTACACCTTATGTTAATGTAAATATGCAAATTTGCCCGTTTTTACGTAGAAAATAGGTTAATTTCTAAAGTTCATTATCCAGATCACAAAAGCAAAGTTTGAAAGGAATAATGGCCATTTTCTGTACATTTACAACATAAGCAATTGAGAAATAACACTTATTAAAAAGGAACAAAAGTTGTGTTACATAGTTTTATTTAATGTAATATGGTCCCGGCATGGCCAAGCGTGTTAAGGCATGCGACTCGTAATCTGAGGGACGCAGGTTTGCATCCACATCGCGTCAAACATCCTCGCCCTTTCAGCTGTGGTGGTATTATATTGTTACGATCAATCCCACTATTCGTTGCTAAAAGAGTAGCCCAAGGGGTGGCGGTGGGTGGTGATGACTAGCTGCTTTCCCTCTAGTCTTACACTGCTAAATTAGGGACGGCTAGCACAGATGCCCTCGAGTAGCTTTGTGCTTTATTAAAATAAAATGTAATATGATACATTTTGTTCCGCGTTTGCAATAAATGTGTGAAAATTTAAATGCCCTTAAAAGGAGCAATATCATGCAATACTTAAAATTATACTTTGACTTTATACAATATTTTACATCGTCAACAATACGTTTATTATACAATAACAGTTTTACTGATGTGTGCCAAAATAATTTGTACATATTTTTAAAAGGCGGATTTTCACATATCCATAATCACTATTATTTCTATACGAAGTTAATTACAATACAGCAACATTATTTGTACAAACTATCAACGTCCAGACTTAATTGTGTTAAAATTCTTTATTTATAATTAATAATAAATTATTCACTTACTGCATCTGTCCGTTTGTCAATTTCAAACGTACAAAAAAAAAGTGAAAGTATGGGACAAATTAATTTTTAACCATTTAATGAATTAGTATTAAGCATCCTTTCAGGATTCTTTAATTAACTAATTATCAACATGATGAGACATGTATTGTATGAGTAATGGTCGCTTGTAAGACCGTCACAAACATCCTTCTATCTAATGACAACATTTGGACTCGTCATCTTTGACGACATCTTCCTTCCCTCGGTAGAGAGTACGTTTGAAGTGTCAGACCTAACACTGTTAAGCAAATGTTACAAATTTAAACAATTTCATACACACTTTCTCCACTATAACAAATTTATTAAAACTATTATACACACCAAAATACCAAAACTCTTACTGTGAATGAGGAAAAGCAACGACTGTATTGAAGTACCGAAAATTACTTTGGCATGATGGATTAACTCGTGTTACATCGGATTTTTCTGAACATGTGCGTCAATTCCTAGACCACATTTAACTATAACGTCCATAGTCATGGCCTGGAATAGCTTATATACGTCTAGATAATTTTTTTGTCTAGAATATTCCTCAATATTTTTTAATAAATCATTTATAGATTCATCCATAGTTTGTGCCATCTGGTGAACGAAAAGAGAAAGTTATATTTATAAATAAAATAATTCAAAATACTACACAATATGGATATATGTTGTAAATAAATACACGTGAATGTACATCTTATTCTTATCTGTGGGTTGAAGAACAAAGCATTACATATCAAATTATACATTTTCGTTAAATATCAAAGTGGGTGTTGGAATATTCTATTACCAAGATCAGTAAAAATTAAGTGAAAAATATGTAATATAATTTACTGTAAGACGGATTTATGAATCGCTCAAAAATATTCAAATAAATATTTAGTAAAATATATTTCGTTCTACATTTGCCTGAATACTTTCTTTTTTTACAAATATATTGTTTCTAATCTTTGTTTGGTCGACAGAATAAACAAAAATATTCACGTTTTTCATATGATTGTAATGTTAACAACTGATTAAAAGTTACTTTTGTAGAATAACGGTTGTAACCTTTGTTGCTCAAAAGAGTTGTTCTTTGTTGGAATTATAAACAAAGTTGTTTATGTGGCTTGTTAAACTACTTGATATATTTTAAAGTATGCTCAGGATAACGAAATTAAAAAAATATTACTTCCTCTGAAACAGCATTAACTTATTCCAAATCCATTGTTGGTTTCTGGTTAAATAGAAGGGCACACAACGGAATATCTATACTGTATACACCCAAGGGTATGAAAACTTGTAGTTTAGTATTATAATACTTGAAACTTTCAATTGATCTATTGAGAAGATATTGTGGAGCAATGAATAGCCTTAAGGAAAATGAATGAGGTTATTTTAATGTTAAGCAACCGTTTTATTTTATAAAAGGGTGAAATTTGATTGCATGTTGTGTGAATGAACTTTCTAATTGTGAACTGTGAAGGATAGTTAACACGTGTTTAATAAACTGTTACAGGTGGTGTTTGTCAAGTCTTTGTCTGGATGTAAATATGCATTTGAGCTAAGGACACACGAACTTCTTAAAAAGAACTGTATTTTATAGTTGTTCTAAAGAAAACATCTGCGGATATTCACAAGTTGAATAAAGTTTTTAATACTTACTGTTTTAAGTTTCATGGTAGTGAAGGAAGGGGTAATTACACTTCTAACTCTCTTCCAGCGAGTTCCACGCAGGAAAATTATGAAGTCGTTAATAGGTTCTCCGGGTTTCTTTGGAGGATCTAATTCAAAAATGACCCTAAAAACACAGTGATGAAACACGATGCAAAAGTAACACCTTGAAGAAAACCACAATTTTCAGTTATTTCACTACTGAATACACTGTTGGTTCTTTACATATACCACATATAACCAGTATCACAAATATAGAAAATTTAACAACACGAGCTGTAAGAAATAATATGTATACAAACTGTTACTCAAATAAATTTCCTCATCATTTTTTAATATAATTTATCACAATTTGGTAAAAGATTTTACAGAGAAAAACGATATAAATTATATTTTGTAATAAATTTGGCGTTGTTTTAAACTTGGTTTGTCAAAACGTCTTATGTTATAGTAATATTTATTGAAACCATGTCAGGTTTTGATTGAAAGAGAAACTTTGAGTAAAGGATTTCAAACACGATATAACAATAATTAAATTTACATTTTAATAAACATTTAACGAAAGGAACATGGATAGAAACAATCCTTACTGGTCGATCTGCAAAATCCATGAAATCCTTAATCTGAATTTCTTTTAACAGGTCGAGATCCATCACCACTAAAACTAGTCTCATTCCAAAGAAGTAGCTGGAATACGGAAATCAACATGAAAACTACAGCTTGTTGTTTTTATAAGATAACACCTTTGTTTCAGGCGTAGTTGCTTGAAGTCAAACTAGGAAACTGTGTTGTCTTACACCGCATGCTATTCACATTTATATATGTTGGAATTAAGACATGAAAGTTGATGAGAATATATCATTATTTCTTTTCCAAATAACTGTCCTGTATCAATTTGTTAATATCAGATATGTACAACTGTAATAAGCGTATCAGAAAGGAAAACAATATAACCGATAATTAGTTTACGTTTTCTTTTTACCAACAGATGAAGCTGAAGTGTCATCTCTTTGAATTTCAATATTCAGTGTTAGCTGATTTGCTACTAAGTATTAAAGAATGACCTTAAGTATCATTATTGATACAAAATATAATTAAAATCATGTTTCAAGTTGAAATATTTTGATAGCAATGGCGTATAGTTGGATTATCTATAGTGTGGGACTATTTCTTACAATACTAGTTGGGTAAACTCAGGTAATCGTCGCAATTTTATATTCATAGATTCAGTTGCTTTACGAATCAATCAAATATCTGGTACTTTCCATTGGCTTCTAAGTAGCTAATTTCCAGATTGTAGTTTCTATACCTAATAATGCTATGTAAACAAAGTGAAACGTTCCGCATATAATACGCTGCTTTTAAGTATTATTAAGAATATTAACAAGTTTAACAAAAAAATTAATTAATTTATTCCAGTGTCAAACAACTGATTATTTTAATAAAATGTAGAGGGCGGTATTAGACATTTCGACACACAGTTACACAACCCCTTTCAAACATGTGGTCAGCTTCCGGTCAGTTACCTCTTTCTTTGTGAACCTGACGATGACTGAAAAAGGTCGAAACGTTGTTCGCTCTTCTATGTAAAGTGTTTTCTCAGCCTAAACGAGCCGTTTTTGCATATAAATTTCTCAACAAGTGGGTTTCTCGTCATCACTGATTTATGTACAAAGTTCTGCACTCAGTACACATGCAAGGGTGTGGAAATGACAAATATATTTTAAATGTTGTCGTCAGTGAAAATTAAGTATCGTGTGATCAACTGTGTCGTATTGCTTTAGCACCGAAAATAATGTTGTAGCTGTACACGGATATGGAGGTTAGCATAACACTTAGTTTTCACGTGTTTTCTGTGTAGCAACTCGGACACAAATATTATTATATGTTTTATACGAGTATTACACGATAGTTTGCTTCTTTATATCACACATTGAAACTAATTTCAAACTATCCACGAAGGGTTATTTTGACTTTCTGTAATACATATTGAAACTAATTTTATGTAATCCATCAGAAAGTTTTACTATTTTGTAATAGATGTTGAAATTAACATAAAACAACATGAGAAAACTAAATTTCCCTTTATTTTATAATATATTATAAGCTGCTAAATAAAATGTTAATGGAGGAGTTTGTTTTTAGAAATATCTCATTGCCCCCCACTAGTACAGCAGTATGTCTTCGGATTTCAACGCTAAAATCAGGGGTTCGTTTCACCTCGGTGAGCTCAGCAAATAGCCCGAATTGGCTTTAGTGAAAGAAAACACACGTAAAAAAAAAACACACAAAAATATCTCATTAACAAACAGCAACTTGTTGATATGGCTGTACCTTTAGAAATATTCCACACACATATCACTACTGTCTGGCAATAGAGTTGAAGAGCTAGCTTTGAATGAAGTATACATACTTTAATGCCGACATGGCCAGGTGGATTAGGGCGTTCGACTCATAATCTGAGGGTCACGCGTTTGAATCCACGTCACACCAAACATGCTCGCCATTTCAGCCGTGTAGGCGTTATAATGTGACGGACAATCCCACTATTTGTTGGTAAAAGAGTAGCCCAAGAATTATCGGTGGGTAGTGATATCTACCTGCCTTCCCTCTAGTCTTACACTGCTGACTGAGGAACGGCTGGCGCAGATAGCCCTTGTGTAGCTTTGGGAAAAACTGAAAACAAACCTACTTTTACGTATTTTATTAAAGAGGAAAATGTTCACAACAAGTGAAACCAGTAGTAGCTTCCACAGAAAAGATGTTTCATGTTGAAAAAATGTCTCTAATATCTCTTTTATTTCGAAAAATCTACTTACAGTATCCAGATTGTGAACAGTATTATAAAAAGGACGATCGTTACTGGTCCGAACATTGTGTTCAGTATGTAAACAATAAACTACTGAATAAACTAACAAAATAATTATGGTCACTGAAAAACGAAACAAAACAATCACGTTTGCAATAAGACAAATTAAACACTTTAAACTTTATACAGGGAAGTATGACTTCTCCATATGACTTTCAGCACAACTATTCTGTACAATTCGTCACTATTTGTTCCGGTGATAGCCGGGTCTTTTTATACCATTAAGTAAGAATTATGAGACCAGCCGTCCAGTAATTAGAACCAATCAGAATCAACGTTTAAATTCGCCAATGAAATTCATTTTAGAAAAGATAGCAACAAGAAGTACACGCAGGCCTCACAAGGTCAAAGTGTTCAAGACTTGACACAAAATTAATTGTTCTCTGATTACACTATGTAACACAAACTTTGTTCCTCGATAGTATGTGTTGTTTTTTAATTGCTTATGTTGTAAAAGTACAGTAACTGGCCATTATTTCCTTCAAACGTTACTTTTGTGGATTGGATAATGAAATTTTGAAATTAACTTATTTTCTATGTAAAAACGGACAAATTTCCACATTTTCATTTACACGGTGTGCAAACAAAACAACAGTTGAATCAATATTTGCATGTATTTGTACTGAAGTTACACAAAATGTTTAGAAGTTAGTAGTTTTTCGAGATTTGTGACTTTTATGATTTCGTTATACGCTCATTGGTTGTGGCGTTCAAATTCCAATAATCTTGTTGTAAACGCTCGCCTTGCTCCTCCGAGTATGTTCCCATGTTCTCCTTGAATTTATCAAGATGAGCGTCAAGGAAATGAACTTTCAGGAGACATCCTGCAATCCATTTAGCAGAAGTTCTTCACCAGGGCCTCAAACAGATCCACGTAATTTTCGGCCTTGTGATTGCCCAAGAAGCTTCAAATCACTGCGACAAATCTACCCCAAACATTTTTCCCTTGCCACTGAGCTTCTTGAGGAATGCACTCTAGTGTCTTCTTTCTCTGTGGTCCAACGAAGACACCAGCTTTTACCTTTGCCTCAGACAGTTTAGAGAAGAAGTCGTGAAGGTACTTGAAGGCTGCAGATTTGTTATCAAGAGCTATGAAAATTGTTTCATAAAACAATTTTGGAAATAACACCTTCTTGAAGTCCACTAGTGGCTCAAACTTCACATTATGCCTCCTTTCAGAGAAATGTGTCCGTTGAGACCATTGCTTCCTGTTGTAGTGCGCTGCGGGTTCTATGCTGTCCCAAAGGTAAAGATAACAGAGAAACTTGGTAAAGCCTCCTTGAAGACCCATCAGGAATGTCACAATATTGAAGTATCCGATAACCTCTCACTCATACTCATCATACTTCAAGGCTTCTAACAAGGTCTTGACGCTGGTGTATTCCTCTTTGAGGTGCACCGAATGAGCCAGGGAAGAGACGGATACTTATTACCGTTATGGAGCAACACAACTTCGAGACTTCACACATCAAACAATTGTTGGGTAAGAAAAAAAAAGTTCCTTCACCTTTTGAAAACTCTGGGAGTTACGGGGTATCTTGTGTTTATGTGTTTATGAAGATGTGTTTTATGCCACATCAGGCAATCTGCTCAGTCCACCGAGGGGAAGTATTAAAACTGATTTCTTGAAGACACGTGTTCTTCTATTATCATAAACAGTTAAACCTTATCAGACATAATGATAGTTTGTGGTTACCAACGGCTTTATGGTTATTAAAAACCGATAACTCGAAAGTGCGTATGAATAAATCGATACGTTAAAAATAAATACCTTACTAAAAGGTCTGTGTATTTGTTGTGTTAACATATATCTGGAATAATCCTAAACATAAACTAGACAGTACCAGAACCTGCAATATTTAAGGAAGGAAATAAACTCTTCCAATACTGAAGTAGTGATGTTTGCGTGTTTTCTTATAGCAAAGCCACATCGGTTATCTGCTTAGTGGAATCGAATCCTTGATTTTAGCGTTGTAAATCCATACGCAGGGGTGATCATAATTTAATTTGTAAGAAAGTAGAAGAATCAGCTAAAGTCAAATAATATAGTTGTTGTGAAGATAAAATATATAAAAAAACAATAAAGAAACTGTTGCAATCTTTTACATAAAAATAATTTTTCGTTACACATAAAACATACGTGATTACTCGTATATAAGTTCTTGTAATTGTTTTAGTAAGTTAAACCTGGAATTCCAAGATATTTTTGTAAATAAACGTTTTGTCTTGAAGAAAAAATCAATACTTTCACAAAGTGAAAATAAATATTGAAAGTACAGTGATTCGTACTTTTATCATCAGAAACTTAATAAATCTATCTAATTTTTACTCACAATATAAGGTAACGGTATATGATCTTACAAAATAATTAAGTTTATAGTTTGAAATTATTTGTTTACTAGAGATAAGAACAAATACACAATTAAAAGAACAGTATAATTTGAACGGATGATTAATAACATATATAAATATATATATATTTGATTGAATGTAATTACATTTTAATGAAGTTAAGTAAACAAAATCACAAGAAAAGACTGCTTTAAAACAGCAAATTCAAACCTCTGACTAATTATATTAGTTTGTTATAACTTATAAAACAAGTCGAGACAAGAATAAATTAAATAAAAAAGCTTCACTAATTGAAAAGATTCAAAGATACTAATAATAACGTGGGATTATAAAATATATCCAAGGTTTTGGAGGGGACTGTGGAACTAAAACCTACATTTTGGTGGGGATACACCGTCTATCTGTCTGAACCTACATTCGCCAGTCTCACATAAGAAATGCAAGAGTAACATTAAATATATGAATATAAATTAGGAGAGCGAGATATGGGTGCCCACAACATCCCACATCTATATCACCCTTCACTGCCTGCAGACAGTTGTGGGAAGGTGACTGTTTTACCAATAAAGAAGAAAAATTAATTAAAGAAAATAAAGAAATATAATACAACCATTTGGTGGTAAGTAACGTTAACTTCAAGAGGTATATTTTCAACTTACTTTAAAAATCAAACAACTACACGTGGAGAGTTTGAGATTAGTTTAAATGTGTGATATAAAATAACAAAGCAACGTGTAATACTGATGATATACAAAGAATATTCGTTGCTAGACAGAAAAGTGTTCAAAAACTCAGTGTCACGCTTACCTATATATTTGTGCAACGACAAAATTATTTTCGTTGCTAAAGCAATACGACACAGTTGATTACACGATACTTAATTTTCATTGACCACAACAGTTAAAATATATTTGTCATTTCCACGTCCTTGCACGTGTACTGAGTGCGGAACTATTATACATAAATATTTGTATTGAGGACATACTTATATTACAAACGATTCAGCGAACGTAATAATTATGATGTCATCTTTACACAATGAATTTTAATAAAGATTTATAATTGCATAATTCATATTATTTGTGGAAGAAAGTACAACAGTTCACTGTACATGGGAATGACATGTAGGTGTAAATTATACTGAATACCCTTATCTTCATATAAACAAGTCATATCAGATGAAATTCTTATATAATTATCTCGTAAATTAAGAATCACAAAGTCCTTTCCGTATAAAAGTATATTAGAAACCTTCGTAATAACTTACAGTTACAATAACCAAATCTAGGTATCACAACTAATAGCATTAGAAACAACACTTTAACTTAATGATTCAAATGAACAGAGACAAATATAGTTTCAATTTTATTATCAGTATTCAACTGGAATGGAATATCATGGTTGAAATAACACTTTAATTTAGTGATTGAAATAAGCAGAGACAAATATAGTTTGAATTTTATTATCAGTATCCAGCTCGAATGAATTATCATGGTTAAAATAACACTTTAACTTAGTGATTGAAATCCATGATCACAATCTTTAGTTCATTTAAAATGTATTTCACCTTTAGTTAGTGCCTAAAATGATCCAGAAACCTTTATTAAATTGGAAGTGATCCAATAATTATATATCATAGGAGACTACAGATCTATTATTTATAAATCCTACCAACCTCTGACAGCTGTTTTGATGTCAGTAACTAACCATCTTTCAACGTGCTGTGGTTTGATTGGCCTAGTGAGTTAGGCACAGCAATGACTCGTACTTTGACAAAGAGTGAAATTCTATCAGTACTGGGACTTACTTGACCCACTTTTCTCTCAGCCGACATGCCTTATGTTAAACTGTAAAAAGAGAAGATATACAACATTTCACAGACCTTAAACATCTTAAATTTAAACAATAAATGACTTAACAACACATGGAAACATATTTACCATCTCTCAACATGCTCTGATTGGTGAATTTTGTTTGTTTGTTTGTTTGTTTGTTTTGAATTTTCGTGCAAAGCTACTCGAGGGCTATCTGCACTAGCCGTCCCTAATTTAGCAGTATAAGACTAGAGGAATGCAGCTAGTCATCACCACCCACCGCCAACTCTTGGACTGCTCTGTTACCAACGAATAGTGGGGTTGGCCGTCACATTATAACGCCCTTACGACTCAAAAGGCGAGCATGTTTGGGGCGATCGGGATTCAAACCCACGATCCTCGGATTACGAATCGGACGCCCTAACACAATTGGCCATGCCGGGCCATGATTGGTTAATTATTGACATCAAAACTGTTAAATAAGTTTCTATGTGTTGTTAGTTCATATATTGTTTAATTTTAAGAATGTTTATGTTCTGTGAATTAAGCACAAAGCTATACAGTGTGCAATCTGGGCTCTTTCCTCACCACGGGTATCGAAACCCGGTTTCTAGCTGTAGGAGTCCACAGACATACTGTTGTTCCACTAGGGGGCTTGAATGATTGGTCAGTAAAAATGAGTATATTCAAACAATATATTTTACTAGCTGATGCAATGTGATAGTTACCTGCCCCTAATATTTGGGTATATGTCTTTATGTTCATCTACAGAACGGAAACCAAACAAAAGCGAAGTAAGAATACAATCGTGCAATTTTTAGTTTAATTGTCTGTTTAACACACATTGCTTTAAAATAATCAAAATAATATATGTTATGGAAAAAATAAAGCACTTTTCTTTGACACATCAAATGTAAGTTAAATCACACCTAGGGTAAAAATATGAAAACCAAAGTAAATAAATATTACAAATATATTTATTTACCAATTATATACCTATAAAACAAAATCCTGATAGGACTCAGGTTAACAGCAAAATTTCACTGTATTAGAGGAAACATTCCACTTGTTTGTTACAGATAGGAGAATGGAAGTATAGACCAGAGTGTCTAACAGATTTCACAAATATTATAAAAATTACTGCTCCTATCAATTTTTACATTTAAGACTAATCATAATGATCAAATGTCTGTTCGTCACTAAACCTAAAAGTTCGTGCATATTCATAAGCAATAAATTCAGTGTTCATAATTCTGATATGTAACAAAACCACAATTATCTTGATATTCTCTTGTAAAATCTCCTTTAATGTTAAAGATCAATCAGCGTTTTTCTTATAACTATGAATTTTGCTGTTCGTATTTATGAGAATGTGGTCACATAATTTTATCTGTTATTCAAACTCCACAATATACTAATGTAGGCATTTTTAGTGTTTAAACTGCACACAAATGGACACTAGACAGATAAAGCAACAAATAAGGTTATAATTCCCTTGTTGATCTCAAAATGTCAACAAAAATATTTACAAGTTACTTAGTATTACATTTTAAGTTATAAATGTTTAAGTTCAATTTATATTAAAAATGATTTTATTGTTTAGTATTTTGTATTATAGATCTGTCCAACACTAATGTTATACACCTTGTTTACTTTTTTGTAAAGCTTCTATAGGTCTCTTCCTTTTTTTCTTTCTCCTGATAAATTCCCTGTCACTTAGCATGCTGTCATCTGGTTATGGTCAATACTTTGCTGTTTAGCTTTTAGTTAAAAAATCAAATTTCTTCTTTTAAAATGGAGACTCCTTTTCATCAACATCCCACGAGTTTATTCAATGTTCTTCTTGAGATAAAAAGTAAAAGATTAAACACAATTTTCCATATATGGCCAAACTAGTGGACCTATACAATGAAATTATATCCTCTTTGGACATACATTCAATGTGTTTTCAAAATATTCAATTTGCACTCCAGTCCTAACAATAGTAGCAATCAATGATGAAATGAAAGTAATTCACACTCCTAGTGAGTACGATATAAACATAAAATTATACAGTTTTAAACTGAAGTATTGTATCCTCACTTCCGACTCTGAGTTAATGTCTCGAACACTCCATAATGTAAATTCCTGTATAAACACAAATAATAATTAAAAAAAACATCTTATTCGAGTACGACATTCCTCACTTAAGCCAAGAAAGCCATATCTCTAGAGATATGGACGTATCACTAAATGATGTAGTAAATCAAAACAAAATATTATCATGAATTCGTGATAAGATTTGAGAGCTGATGGAAATAATGTTACTCTAATGAGGCCGAACTAATGACAAACAACACAAGAAAAATGAAATATCCGTAATTATAGAAGATGAAAATATCAACATTTATTGTGATAAATCATAGTAAGCTGTGACAAAAAGTATGTTTCCTGTTTTGATTTTCGCGCGTAACTAGTCAACGGCTATCTGCGCTAGCTGTTTCTAATTTTGCAGTGTAAGACTAGAGGAAATAGTTAGTCATCACCACCTACCGCAAACTCTTGGGCTACTATTTTACCAACGAATAATGGAATTGTCCGTCACATAAGAACGCCACCACGGCTGAAAAGGCGAGCATTTTGGTGCGACGGGAATTCAAACCCTTGACCCTCAGATTACGAGTCGAATGCCTTAAACCA